>NC_061876.1:3338333-3641363 GCF_905147765.1 Vanessa atalanta | reverse complement strand
TAATTTGCCTCCGTAGAATAATCGCATCCGAGCAACGCGTCACTCCACTTTGAAATCGGTCACAATACGGAAAACTTCCAACCGAAATAGATTCTAACGCAAATAATGCCTTGTTAATGAATTTATAGCGGCTTTGAAGCTATCGTCCTTTAATGTTTACATGATTTATTTGCGTTCTTAAATCATTCGAATATAAATTATCATTTACCGTTATAAACATAAAACGATTTCAGAAATTATACATATGAAACTATATATTCGTTTTTATGGCTATTTGTTGTTTTTATTGCCGAACACATGATTCATGTTTGTCTAAATGTCGCAGTAATAACAATTACTCAGTATTGTCTCTAATATTACCTATCCGAACTTAAAGGTACATAACAATACTACATACTTTACATATGGTTTAAAAAATATATTGTAAGGCGGTAGCTTAAAAATTCCTGGATTAATATTTTTACATACATATTAGCTTTATATTCTTCATATATAAAACATACGAACATACTGTACAGCTTATAACTCCGGAAGTAACCTATCATTATATGAAAGTTCCATATCAAAAGGATTAGTATTTTTTTACCTGAATCGGGAAATAACAAACAAACAAAACATACTTCCTCTTATAATTATTTATTTTACAATTATTATTAATTATATTAATTACAACAATATAATAATAGCTTGAGCTATAATATATTTGTTTTCCTAGTTTCATCCAAACCCGTCCATTTTTTTTTTATCTGTGTGTAACAAACATTAAAATATTTCATATTTTACATTTATATTACAGTTTCGTTCATTGTTTTGTAACAATGATCCATTAGTTTTATAAATTAAATAAATGATTAAAAATTCAGTTTTTTTCGTTTTAATAAATTTAAGAGGCAGAGAACTTTGAACAGAAATAAAAAAAAAAAAAAAACACTTTTTTTAATAGGATTTATGGTTACGTACTTAATTTGAACAAGATTATAGATAAGTTATACTGAGTGTTCTAAATACAAATGTAAAAAAATATATTTTATCGTAATGATGCAACAAATTGATTATGTACATAATTTGTTAATCATCCTAGCTAAGCTGTTTTGTGGTAGAACATAAAATGTCATAGTGATGACGTCACTTGGGGGTTACGGTTGTGAACTCTGAATCCTTATAATTTCACCGTTTCTGTCTGTTACCCTCATACGTTTCATACAGCGCTGAATCAGATTACTTTAAATTTTACAGACAGTTTTCGAGAATTGTTTACGAAAATAGCTCTTTTCTTAAAGATAAGTAAAAACTTTTTAAAGATAAGTCTTAGTGTTGAAATAGTGTTTTAAAATATTTGAGATATTTATTTTAAGCTACAATAAAACCTCGTTTATCCTAACTACTATTTGGGTATTTGTTAATATAACACAAAATCAGTAAATTACTCACTGCTGCTCTTCATAAAGAGAAACTTTGGAGCTTAGTCCACCACGCTGTATCAATACGGATCGTTGGAAATCTTTGCAAGTATGAAGGTTTCCTGCACTAATCTAATATTAAATTTTGACCGTGTCAAAATATATAAAACTATACATATAGCTGTTTAATCTTTCTTAAAATTAATCACAACAGCCATTTTTAATCTTTGAAACGGATATTATATTAGGCCATCTGTTTTGTACATCGCTCTAAGTGCGCTTATAATGCTTTTGTACCAAAATTTCTTTGATAAATAAATCACCGATCAAAGAAACATCCTGCCATAACTTTATTAGAATATTTATAATAATTTATCTTCTTTAAGTGAAGAGGTGTACTAAACATTGTATGCCATATGCAATTTTGAAGCAACCTTCATGCAATTTTAATAGACATTTTTAAATAATATATTTTAATATAATGTAAGAAGTATGTTTGTGAATTTATTTTTATATGCTGGCATATAATACAATATATTTTTTCTTAGAATAATCCAAGACTATTCTTTTCAACAAAATTTTAAATTATATAATATACCCGTGCTACCCGCCTGCATTGCTAGGCAAAAAAGGGGGATGGATCAATAGATTAAAAATAATAATAATCTATTTCCATTACGGACGATTCCGCGTCGATCGATCTTAGTCTCATCTCGACACTGTCAGTCTTTACGTGATTGATGCAAATATATAGAAGAAAGTCTTATAGACAAATAATATTTTTCAGATATATAGCCGTAGAAACATTATTTTGTCAAAATTTAGTCTTATCTAACTAACGTTTCAAGTAGCTTGCTTAGATTAAACATTCAGACTAAACTTCTTGATAAGAAACAGGTTTTTATTGATATGACTCAATAGTCTATTGGACGTAAACGTATTATACATTACATACGTGCGTCACTTATCTCAAAGGTTATTGTGGAAGAAACATGTCGAGTAGATCTTGCATATAAATACAAATGTCTAAATAATGACGTTCATAAATGAATAAAACAATCGTGGCTCTGAACTGTGAAGTCATAGAATTGAATCATTGATTTGCGTATTATGAAAATTCTCAGCACTAGTGTCGGCCTGGTGCATTGGTAGTTATGAGTGGGATTATAACGCGAGGTGTGCGGCGCCTGGGAATGCTGACGCGTGATGCGGTGAGCTCAGAGTGCCTAGTGACTGAAATATTATATAGATAGACACCACTGGCCGGTTTATTTCGGACTTTCATACGTTGGTGTCTTGCGTCTACGAGAGAGCAGACGCGCGGTGCGCCCCAATATCTCCGCTCCAATATTTTATTGAATAAATAAATGTCATTAGAATCGTTCTAATTATATTAATTATTTATAAGGTTGACATTTAAGATAACTTACCTAGGAATATAAACGACATGGCATACCATTACTAGAAATCGAATTCGTTACATATAAAATATGTTTTAAAATAAATAAGTAATTATACATGAAGCGTATTATTCTATACTGTATGGTTAAAGAAAATGTTATACGCGATCTTTTTTTGGTTAGCGTGGGCTTTATTTATTATATCCAAAAGATTTTAATATTATTTCTCAAGTCTTTCTTTGAAATATATATTTATAAAATCGTTTAAATGTATCTTTTTTCATCACTTGAAAATAGATCCGTACCATACATTAAAATTAAATGACGTCTGTTATTTTGACATGGCTTTACTTTTTTACTTGAATGCGTGCCAAATTATATAACTCGGTTGATAAATTCTTTACGTACATAACGTTTATATGAATAAGAAGAAAAGTACATTATGAGGAGGTATTATATTACATTTGGATCGGATTTAATAGATTTCATTATCTATAAAGTTTTGCAGACCTTACATTATTTGTTAAATACTTAACTAAGCATTTAAAAGCCATTATGAAAATGTCCTTTTTATAATATACTTAAATGGAAAATAAAGATATATAAGACTCAAATTATGACATTCGAGAGAACCTTCGATTCGATTATTATACGCATCATGCTCTAAGTTAATAATAATTGTATAGTTAGATTATAGGAACGTGCCATTAGCTTTGAACGTCTCGAATGTATTGTGTGGTACATTATTAAATGAGGCACGTTCCTCGAGTGACGTAGATAGACCTAGGAAGCGAGGATCATTAAAACTGCCATTTTAGCGAGATGTCGATAATTATGGTAAAACGCATTCGCACGCAAAAGCTGACAAGGCGATATCGTTGCGTTGACTAATTGCTTACATTAGTCTCGCTGAGGCAAGCAAACGGATCGCGTACGCAAATAGTCAATACAACGATTGACTTAGCGCACGTTGCCTGATTACATTCAGTTGAAATCTAGATATCAATGTATTCCCGACTACACGCGGAACGTTATAACCGCTTTGTTTATTTACATAAAATATTACCACGGATGTCTTAATGTATACACAAAAATAACTATTTGTTTAGTTACTGTAAATGGCGCGGACTTTGCACATTATAGGACTATCGTTAATGGCTTTCCGTGTATTACTTGCCTAAGTCTCGATGGTTGCTGTCCTCGTGCGTATCCTTATTAATCATTTATACATTACCTGTGTAGTGAGGTTAGTGAACAGGTCAATACGTCACTCCACGTGTACATAAAGTCATGGAACGAAAACATTGGTCGAGACGCCGTCCAATGCGACCGTTCTGCGGTAACATAAAGTTAGACAAATATAAACATACATCATTAAATAAAGTAAAAAATAAATACTATGTGTCAACCCTAAAGACAAAGCAAAGCGTAAGCTAAAACTTCCATTCTTTTGTTCTTTATTTCTTATCAAAAGAAAAACACCTTAGGACGTTTTATCTGTCCATGAGGATTAGCCTTTGTTTTTAATTTTTATTCTTTAGCATGTAAAGATAATAATTATGATAACAACAATACAATAAAATGTCAATCTACAATTGAATCGTGCGTATCAAATATATATATACATATATATATATTTTATAATGGAATCACAAATCAATGTTAATATTCGTAATTGATATTACCCATTTAATAAAAAGTTATCATTAATAGTACCCGGAGAAATCAATCAATTAAATATTTATTGCAATTATTTCAACGTAACATAATAATAACAAAGGATTAGTCGTTGATAGACGATTCGAGATCTTACAATCGCAGCTTATTCGTTATCATAATATTGGCGGCGTGTGGTCAGCCTAGCTAGCGCATATTTAGTCAATGTATATGTATTTATGTACGATCGTAACTGCCGAGATAGATCGCATGCATGCTCTGACTGGTTTATCGTCTGTTAAATATACTCCTTTGATGTTTCATTCAAAATTCTAATTACGGTTCTTTTCTGTTTTCAGAACTGCCTACGGAAGAAGGTAAGAAACAAAACTCATTAGGCTATATAATAAGCAATTATGAAATTAGATTCATCATAAATGCTTAAAAAATATTTCAATTATATAATAAAAGGGATTATACAATGACTATCTTTCTTAACTTCATATAAAAGTATGTCATGGTCATGTTTTTTCTCATTGACTTCATGGTCTGGTTACAACCAAGGCTTGATTATGATAATAATAAAAACAAATACAATTTTGGTATGTTACTATGTAAAATTTTTGTACCAAGTTTTTTTTAAAAAAAAAAGCTTATACTGCATCGTCTAAATATTTAGATCCAATTTTACTGTATACTCTATTCTAATATTGTATACCAAACGTCTCAGTATCACGACCTGGTTTACGTTCTGCCTTCAATCAATATCCTGCATTCAGTTATTCCGCTTAAAAATATTTTTCACGTCGAGTATTCATCTAAATAACACATTTATTCATAGGCAAGAGTATATGGCAGTTAGTTCTGGAGCAATTTGATGACCTCTTAGTCAAGATTTTGCTGTTAGCCGCCATTATTTCTTTCGTAAGTATAAGGTGAAAGCATAAATATATTTATTTTACCAGGCACATGAATAAAAAACAACTTATAAATTTCCAGGTATTAGCTTTATTTGAAGAACACGAAGACGCATTCTCCGCCTTCGTGGAACCTTTTGTTATTTTACTAATTCTTATCGCTAACGCCGTAGTAGGAGTATGGCAGGTAATATTAACTATATTGAATTATGTTTCAATTTTCATTGCACTAAGTATGACATCTAACCTTATATTTTGTACCACAGGAAAGAAATGCAGAATCCGCTATCGAAGCTTTAAAAGAATACGAACCCGAAATGGGTAAAGTAATAAGAGGAGACAAATCTGGCGTTCAAAAAATTAGAGCTAAAGAGATTGTACCCGGTGACGTCGTTGAGGTGTCTGTCGGTGACAAGATTCCCGCCGATATCCGCCTGATTAAAATTTACTCTACCACCATTCGTATTGACCAGTCTATCCTGACTGGTGAATCTGTGTCTGTAATCAAGCACACTGATGCCATTCCCGACCCTCGCGCTGTAAACCAGGACAAAAAGAACATTCTCTTCTCTGGTACTAACGTAGCCGCTGGCAAAGCTCGTGGTATTGTCATCGGCACTGGTCTCAATACTGCCATTGGTAAAATCCGTACTGAAATGTCTGAGACTGAGGAAATAAAGACACCTTTACAACAAAAACTCGATGAATTCGGTGAGCAGCTATCTAAGGTTATCTCCGTCATCTGTGTTGCCGTATGGGCCATCAACATTGGCCACTTTAACGACCCTGCTCATGGTGGAAGCTGGATTAAGGGAGCCGTATACTACTTCAAAATTGCCGTTGCTTTGGCTGTGGCTGCCATTCCAGAAGGTTTACCCGCTGTCATTACCACTTGTCTTGCTCTTGGTACCAGAAGAATGGCAAAGAAGAATGCCATTGTCAGGTCTCTCCCATCCGTCGAAACTCTTGGTTGTACTTCCGTCATTTGCTCCGACAAGACCGGTACTTTAACCACCAACCAAATGTCTGTTTCACGTATGTTCATCTTTGAAAAGATTGAAGGTGGCGACAGCAACTTCTTGGAATTCGAAATCACTGGCTCCACATACGAACCTCTTGGTGATGTCTATCTGAAGGGACAAAAAGTGAAGGCTGCAGAATTCGACGCTCTGCATGAATTAGGTACTATTTGCGTTATGTGCAACGACTCCGCCATTGATTTTAACGAATTCAAACAAGCTTTCGAAAAAGTCGGTGAAGCTACTGAGACCGCTCTTATCGTTCTTGCTGAAAAGATGAATCCTTTCAATGTACCAAAGACCGGCCTCGACCGCCGCTCGGCAGCTATTGTTGTCCGCCAGGAAATCGAAACCAAATGGAAGAAAGAGTTCACACTTGAGTTCTCCCGTGACAGGAAATCTATGTCTACCTACTGTGTTCCCCTTAAGCCTTCTCGCCTTGGTACTGGTCCTAAACTGTTCGTTAAGGGTGCCCCCGAAGGTGTGTTGGAACGTTGTAGCCACGCTCGTGTTGGTACTGCTAAAGTACCTCTCAGCTCTACCCTTAAGAACCGCATCCTGGAACTTACCCGCCAATACGGTACCGGCCGTGATACCTTACGTTGCTTAGCCCTGGCTACCGCTGACAACCCAATGAAACCCGATGAAATGGACCTCGGCGACTCAACCAAATTCTTCACCTATGAAGTCAACCTCACTTTCGTTGGTGTTGTTGGTATGTTGGACCCCCCTCGTAAAGAAGTTTTCGACTCTATCGTTCGTTGCCGCGCCGCTGGTATTCGTGTCATTGTCATCACTGGCGACAACAAGGCCACCGCTGAAGCTATTTGCAGGTATATTAATTATACTTTTACCTTTACTTTTGTAAGTAAGAATATGTAATGTTCTTCATGTGTAATTCGCCGTTAACATTTTAGGCGTATTGGTGTATTCGGAGAAGATGAAGACACAACTGGCAAATCATACTCTGGTCGCGAATTCGACGATCTTCCCGTTGCTGAACAACGCGCTGCTTGCGCTAAGGCTCGTCTCTTCTCCCGTGTGGAGCCCGCCCATAAGTCCAAGATTGTTGAATACTTGCAAAGCATGAACGAAATCTCTGCTATGGTTAGTTTGAAAATCATTTTAATTTAGATTTTTATTCGTTTAAATTAAATAAATAAGAAATATTATTGCTCGACGTTATAGTGATTTTATTGTACAGATATTTTCTAAACATTAATACGAGAAACTTATTAACATAAGATCTTGAACTGTTTATTGCTCTTAAAACAATATATTCATAACTAGTGTAGCGAATAAGCGTTATTCGATGTTTACAATAGTAGTATTGGGAATGCTTTCCGAAATGTAATGTTTATGTTAGTCAGTCGGCACTGTTTATAAACTGTAACACTTTGAAATATCATGTCCGAATTGAAAGATACAATAACAATAGTGATATCCTTACGTAATGGAAAAGTAAATAATAAATTATTCATTGTTATAAATCTTAATTTAAAACGAACGAAATATGTAATTGACAAATATTAAGCTTTTTAACAGCATAACTGAGATTACTATTCAATTAGTCACGTTTAGCATCTATACATTATATAGTAACAATTATTAAGACTTATAAAATTTATTACAGACTGGTGACGGTGTAAACGATGCTCCAGCTCTAAAGAAGGCCGAAATTGGTATAGCCATGGGTTCAGGAACAGCCGTTGCTAAATCTGCCGCTGAAATGGTGTTGGCTGATGACAACTTCTCCTCTATCGTAGCTGCTGTTGAAGAAGGTCGGTTCAATAAAACTCTTACCTGCGTATCTTTATTCATATCTTTTTTCCAATTTTTCTCCATCTAAGTTAATATATAGAATGCAAAGTTATAAACACAATATACGCTTGCAGGTCGCGCCATCTACAACAACATGAAACAATTCATCCGTTATCTCATCTCTTCAAACATTGGTGAAGTCGTATCCATCTTCTTGACTGCTGCCCTTGGTCTCCCTGAAGCCCTGATCCCCGTACAACTGTTGTGGGTCAACTTGGTAACTGACGGTCTCCCCGCCACCGCCCTCGGTTTCAACCCACCTGACTTGGACATCATGGACAAACCACCCCGCAAAGCTGATGAAGGTCTTATTTCCGGATGGCTGTTCTTCAGGTTTGCTTAAAATTGTTAATGTAGTTATTTTTAAAGTGGGTGACACTTATTATATATTAGACGAAAGTCTCGTAAATAAAAAAAATATATATTTTGTTCCGCACAGATATATGGCTATCGGTGGTTACGTCGGTATGGCCACAGTCGGTGCTGCTTCCTGGTGGTTCATGTACTCGCCTTACGGACCAGCAATGAGCTACTGGCAACTCACCCATCACTTGCAATGTCTCGGTGGTGGCGACGACTTCAAGGTACTTTTTTGTCTCGACCATACAATACAACATTCACTTACAACCAGACAAAGGCTATAAACAATTTATTTTATTGTAGGGCATCGACTGCAAGATCTTCACTGACCCCCATCCAATGACGATGGCTCTCTCTGTACTTGTAACCATTGAGATGTTGAACGCTATGAACAGTTTATCTGAGAACCAGTCTCTCGTCTCCATGCCACCCTGGTCCAACATGTGGCTCGTCGGCTCCATGGCACTCTCTTTCACCCTCCACTTCGTCATTCTATACGTAGAGGTCCTCTCGGTAAGTTCGTTTTTATGAATCATTTGATCCTGCAAAATAAATGGTAAATTTAGGTATACGTCTTATTTTTGTACGTGTACGATGTGTCCATAGGCCGTGTTCCAAGTGACGCCTCTGTCGGTGGACGAGTGGATAACGGTGATGAAGTTCTCGATACCCGTCGTACTCCTCGACGAGGTGCTGAAGTTCGTCGCGCGCAAGATCTCCGATGGTGAGAGGAACTCCCTGGTTGACTGGCTCAACGGCATGCAATGGATTGTGCTCATGTGGGCCGTCTTCTTTGGCATCATCATCTACGGACCCCTATAAGTCGGCCCGCCCTCGCGTATCGTGCCACCCCGTTTGATTTACACCTAATACCCTCCCATCGAACTCCGCGCTACCCACCCTCTAGACTCGACGGCTGCAGTAGTGTCCGTTTCCAGCGCAGTAGAAGTCTTCCTGGAGAGTGGGTAGCGCGGTCGCCCTGTGGAACCCTACGGACTATGAGCTCGAGCTCACCACAGCCTAACCGTGTGTGCTAACCCGAGCCCGAGCGAGCGGGACTCCGGCGGCGGCTCGCGGGAGGCGCTCGTGTGTTTGCATTTTGCATGTGCGAGACAATAATTCATTCTACAATAGTAACCCCTCGGAGTCTCGAACTGGTACACGTTTCGTTTATATACATACGAGAATTGTGCGAAAGCTGTTTACGAGTCAGTGGCTGTGACGACTCCAACCGAAATTTTGAAACACCAAATTTTTATGGTTTTATGAGAATTTACTAAGTTGTAAGTAAGTAGTATATTTGGATTCAGTGGTAAATTTTGTATAAATTAGTTGTTTGGAAAGAACTCCGTCGATAAGTTGAGAGTATACTCGCACATTGCTCACTACCTCGTCCTCGGACGGCAGACATATTGTATGAAAATTACATTATTTAGTAATGTGCATTGTTAGCTTAGATTAATTTATTGTAAGTGTATTGTTAGGACGTCGTTATTTCGACAACTGTTCTCGTTAAAAGGGAACTTTCCACTTTCCTCTTACCCGTGGTTGCTTTATCCTACTCTGACGCATTTCAAATATACTTTAGACTCCACTCGTTTGCAGTTAGCATTGTGCTACTGTTTCATTAGTTTTTTTGCAACTGCTAATAATATTAACAAATTTATGAATGTGTCTTCATGCGTTAAATAAAAAATTGGAAACTTCATTAGTTGATACTGTGATCTTGTCGACTGATGCCTCACTATGGACTCTATAGCATTCGATGTTTTCAAAATAATTAATAAGGTAGTTTTGAAAATAATAATAAAGCAATATAGTCAAAATATTAACGAATAGTTAGTTAATAATAAATATTATTTGATTGGTTTTGGTGATAAATTTTAGATTAAATTTAAGGATTTCATGGCCATTTCGTGTGATTTGGTTTTAGTTCAACTTCTCAATATTGGAACATAATTTAAGTTACAAAAATGTGAAGTCTGTCAATGTTTTATATTTTATAAGATTTAGTTTCTGGACATTCGTAAGTTTGTAAAAAATGAAATTGTGAAATAAAAATCCTGCATGAGTGCATCGCATGATTTTTTTTTTTTAATAATACTGTTTTGTTTTTCTTTGAAATGACATTTCGATTGTGGTTAATGTATTTACAGGTATCTGAGGAAA
This sequence comes from Vanessa atalanta, assembly GCF_905147765.1. NCBI lineage: Eukaryota > Metazoa > Arthropoda > Insecta > Lepidoptera > Nymphalidae > Vanessa > Vanessa atalanta. Next base: position 3,630,621 of record NC_061876.1, on the reverse strand, counting down.
CTCTTAAATAAGTTACGTTATTTAAATAAACGAGGCAATCTGTTACCAACTACATATATTCAACACTGCACAATTGAGGGCATGCTCAAAAATTTGTTGTGAATCCCAAACCTTTCCGATTATTATTTATAAAAATATAACTATGTACTAAAATGTTGCAGATAACTAAAATATACACATTTTAAATTAATGAAAACATTGGAATTATTATTCTTCCTACATTGATTTATAGAGCCCTCTTCAGCCCCCACCCCCTCGACCTATTAAATTTTCAATCATAACTGTCCAAAATTTGCACTCGTGTCGCATACATTAGTACAGCAGGTTACGTGTTCCTCGTTGACGCACACTAACATGAGTTTTTCTTTTTTGTTTTCCCGCTAACAAACTAAAAAAGTTTTGCAAGCTTCAATGTTAAATCGCTATTGGCTACAATATTGTATCAAAATGTATATCCAAAATTATTTTTTTCAATGTGAACGTAGCAATAATATGTTCAGTATTTATTAATTAATTGCAATTAAATTGATGAATTTAAAATTTGGTTAGACTAAATTAATGATTGGTTTCGTCATAATATAATTGCAAAACTTTCTCCCACTTCCTGTCACTGGCGCGGCGAGTCCAGTGGCCCGCATGCACTAACGCGGTGTTGTCTGCCCCCAGCCGAGCCGACGTGGAAGGTGTAAGCGCCGGGACTCCGCCGCAGCGCACTGCACGCACATATTCCTTGAACATTCATTGTTTGTTGTGATCCCGCAGTGAAACTACACATTTAGTAACTACGACACGGTTGTGATCTCTGCATAAAGACCTCGTAAGTTCGGACTACGGCACTCGCTCGAGCGCATCGTACTAACGCTAACGTTGTTTTCCAGCGAACGAGGTGGTCATTGACAAGTGGTAAACGCCACCGATTCATAGTTCCTCATCCGCTTCTCTCTGCTACTTCTACCGCTCTCGTCTCTCTATAGTACGCTCGGCCGTGGCCGTGAGTCCGCGGGCGTGCTCGTGTCGCTGTAGGCTCTCGGAGAGGACATGTTCATAATGTGTATATACATAACTATACTTAGGAGGTTTATTCGATTTGTTATTACGTTGTTCTATTGAAGACTACATGGTGCCCGTCGACAGAAGCAGTGCGATAGACTATGTGTACTTAAGTTGACAGCGTGCTATTATTTATTGTTATATTTTATTCTCTTTATCTAGTTTGCTTATATAGAGCCGATATTTCTATTTAGTGCTGACGCCTCGACGAGCAATATGGTGTCTGTAAGGGAAGGATATACAATATTATCCAGAGTTTGGGACCTAAAAGTGTCCAAATTTTAAACATACCTGTACATTTTAATGTATTATTGTTTTGTACAATAAATCGTTATAAAAGAACTAATGTTTTATTTGAAATCTATGAACTGCTTTTTACTCTGAGATTTTCGTTAAAAAATTTAGATCTTTGGCTAATGCAACGGTTTTAGTGGTCAAGGAATGTAAAATGATTTGATGCTAGTGTGAAAGTTTTAAATTATATTATTATTTATGACGTATAAATCACATTTTTATTTATTTCCAACTTTTAACTCACCATAAATTAGAAGGTTAACTCGTGGTAATGGGTTCTGCAAACAGTTTTACAATTTTAACGAATGTCTAATGAAATATTACGTTAACTGATTGTCTTTGTTTGATAACCAGATTTTGTGTTTTCGAATAAACTTACTTAAAAAATACAAAAGTAAGAATAATACAAGAATACTCTCCACGTGTTTGATGGAAAAATAATATTTCATTAGATCATTTTATGATAATTTTCATAATAATAGGAAATCCTCAATAAATCCATTTTAACGAAAAACACAAATAGTTAAAATTTAAATTGTATTAAAAACAGAAAGAAAAGATAATTAAGGAAAACTACTTAAATTAAATAACAATTAACGCTGCGTTGATAATAACTTAAACGTTTATTAATGCACATATCGTCAAATTAATCAACATTTTCTATGACTATGAAGCGGTTGCTGAGACCTAAAAGTAAGATGAACGGTGTTCCTAAGACGAATTAAGTAGTTCGTATATGTCTATTAATTATTGCGCACTATTATTTTCAGTAATTAATTATGATACTTCATAAAAAACTACAAAAAAATATACTAAGATTAATCATTTAATTTATAAGTAGTTTATTAGTTTTACTGTAACACGTTAAACCGAAAAATCTAAGAAATAAGTCACAGATAACTAAATTTCAGCACTCTTATTTACTTATTAATATAAATGTATATATTATTGGTTTTATCTTGGGCTTAACCTAATACAAGTTCTCTCGTACTCCATCAGCTGTAAAAGTAGTTATTTTTATTCTGTTGGCGGTACATAGCTAGAATACTTCAAATACTTCAAACAAAGTTTAATGTGTCACTGTCAGATTAAACGAGAAAACGGCCTTAAATCTTTAACTTTTCAAACTGTTTCGCTTATTATATTGTTTTTAAATAATAAAATGAAATTACGTTTTTGATTATAAAGATGGAAGCATCCGGGTGCGTATTTTCTTATAAAAAAGCCAGCTATATTACCTCTGTATGATTAGATCTTGTATTACATTTTTCATATATACGTAACGTATTCTTGCAGATTAGTATCGGAATTACCAACTAAAATGGCTCATTTAGATATTATGGAAATAGGGGAAAACATTGACGCTAATGTTGCACCTGAAACAACAAATTCCCGAGTGTTAAGGAAAAGAAAACCCTTTGTTCCAGAACCGAGTAAATCGTCTAATCGTAGAGTTAGTATGAAGCCTCGCAAACATAATATAACAGAAAACGCGAATTCTAAACAAATAGAAGCATTATATCTCAATAAGAAAATCAAGTCTCTGACTCAAACTCTAGAAACCATTTATGAGGAACCAAAACCTAGTACTGCAGAATCCGAGACATACATCGGAGGACGAAAGATAAAAAGACTATTGACATTCCAAATAGGTAGCCAATACACAAAAGAGAAAATTAAAAAACGTAGAGCAAAAATCAAGAAGCTTCTTGGAAATAAAACATTTGTTAATAGAAAAAAGATACCCATGCATGTGTTTCTCAAAACAATTGAGTGTTTGGAGTTAGATGAAGTAATTCATTCTGAGAGTAAGACTATTGATAATGTCACAGTATAATATTAGTAGATGATTTACCTACGGTATTTTTGTCAGTGTTTATTGTAAAATCAATTATTAATCAATAATTAAGTTATACTACTACTGTGACTTTTAATAAAGATCTGTTCCATTTGTTTATAGTATTTATTTTAATTTTACTGCACCAATACTATGAATAAAGTTTATTAAATAATAATTGGTCATTTAATATGTTTTTAAAAAATATATCAAGATTGGTTTTGGCATATTTTAAGATATAGACAATATCATTACACCTAAATTATTATAAGTCAAAGTATTCATATTTAAAATCATGTATAAAAATACTTTATTTTGGAATGAGATTTAGTAACAATCACATAAACTTAACTTATAAAATTAAATACAATAAAGTTAACACAGTATAAAAATAATACATAGATATAAAGCAAGATCTTCATGAAAACTATCAAATAAATAATTGTTAAAAAAAAATTTATCACCTCATTCAACTAAAGTATATACAACATTCAATCTTTAAATACACAATATGTAGATTTAATGGGGCATCCCTCATACTCTTTGAGCATACTTGAATTATTTTTTTCGAGATTCACACACACACAGCGAGGCTTCTCTACACCTGGGGTAAATAGCTGGCGTGGGACTCCAACCCAACCTCGTTCAATACCACCACTGAAATAATTAAAAAAAAATAATAGTTAAGATAAAACAAACTCCTATGCATTAATTCACCAATTTATTCTTTGTACGAATTTTAACTATTTTAATTACAAAATTGAATTTGTGTAGTGACAATTTCAATATTTTTTTTGACAATACATATTATACCTGTAATTTTATTCCTTACATAAACTGAACGAAAACATGAGAATAAAGTTTGTACCTTCCCAGTAGTTAACAATACTCCTTACCTTGTATAAATTCATTCTTAATCAGACTAAAATTTTTACTTTACTATATATACCCCAATCAAAAGAGAGATAAACAAATAGTAAATTTACATATTCCAAGTGATTTTGTAATAGCTCTTTTAATTTATGCACTACAAATGATTTTTGTGAGAAATAATTATTGTTATTAATGATACAACCCTATACAACTTAACTAATTAAATCCACTTAATAAAATGAAAATGATAATGGAGTAGTTATAATTATATAAGTAGCGTGTTCCAAACTATCAAAGCAACATTTGCCACAACCAATCAACACACACATTTTTGGTAAATCCATAATAATAACACTGATTATTCAAAATCTCAAATATTGTGTTTCGATTTGCCTATTGTCCTCTGGTTGCCTTTCATAATTAAATTTGGTTAAGGTGAAATATACAGGGTTATTAATAATTCGACGTAATCCCGTTAGGAGGTAATAGGAGGCACTATTTGCGATTATTTCGACCCCATATGTATAATGCAAAAGTGAACCATTTTTTAGTTATCAAGTTATTTAGCTTTTTTTGAAAATAAGTAAAAAATACAATTTCTAATATTTATTTAAAAAAAAATATCAATTTAAATCTGATTATTTCTTCTGACTTATAAAAATGATTAAACACTGGTTATTTATCAATGTTAAAACAATAATTATCGGTCCAAATTTAAAAATGCGTAATGGAAACAATATTATTTCAATAATTTTTTGGATTTTTTTCCACAATTTTTGTGCCTTAAAAACAAAAAACTATGTTATGAAATATGTCTTGCAGATTATTTTAAAAACATTACCGTTTTCTTAGCTCCCCAAAAATGTATAATATAATACCACAAAGGCCACTGGTGGAAATTCATATCCAAACATGAACAAATTCGGACTAATGTTTAAAAACAATACCCTATATAAAGCTCAAAATACAAAATTAAAATAAAATTTAGAAATAAAAACAGTTCATAGGTAAATTATATTTAAGACATTTTGAAATTTAGCCTGATTATAGTTCTTGCTCGAAGTGAATTTACTAATTGCATATGTAGTCACATTATTTTCCCAAGTTGTGACCTAACTACCAAACTAGTCAAAATCTTCCGCATCATATTTGATGTGTTTGTAAATCTTATTAATGGATTTTATAAATCAGAAGAAAAAACTCAGATTTAAATTGATACTTTTTTATAATATTACTAATAACCCTGTATATATAAATAAATAAGCTGTTATTTTTCATTAACAGTATCCTAGTATGAATTTGTTTATATTGTTATATCAGTCATTGTTATTCAACCTCTTACGACTATTAAATGATTTACAAATTTAAAGTTTTAGAATATCTTCTAGACCAAGACAGCACTAATATTTAAAATAGATCAATGATTTTTTACCTTGTTTTTGTACACCATACGCGTGTCCCTTCTTCTTCACTCCAAGAAATATTGCATGGTGGATACAATTTATCTTGATTTTTAGCCTCTTCTTTTTCTTTTTTGCAAAGCTTTATTTTATGTTTGAATTCACTCATGTATGAGGTTTCTAAACCATTTTCATCATAATATCTACCAGCTAGTAAACCTAAAATTATGATTTATAAATTAAATGATTTACTTGAAAAGGACTAAATTAGTCAACTTTTACACAATTATTTTGCATTTTACATAAATCAGAATTTGTAGATTGCATACCAATAAATTTATATTTTTCTCTGTATGTCTGTCTCCAGTGCAATATTGTTGATACATCATCACAAGATAATTCTAAAACATGATCTTTATTGCTAGATTCATCTTTAAAATCACCAGTCACCAAAGCTCTTGTTCCATCTTTGCCTAGAAAAAATACATTTAATCTGTTAATGCATTTGACAAAATTAAACGAAAATACTTGCGCAACTCATATTTTAGAATAAATGTCATGATTAATCTTATTACCTACGAAATAATGATATGGAGATCCTTTAGCATAATATTTCTTGCCTTCAGTAACATCAAAGATGCTTCCAATAACGGATAAATAAAGCTTATCAATATATATTCCATCATATTTAGCTAATTCATCATAAGAGAAGACCAACGGCCCATTTGTTCGTTTTAACTTGTCATCATCAGTCTTTAAAGTAAAGTTATACTTTCTTAAAATTATGGCTGTTATAGCGATCGTAACAGTGATTATAATATATTTTAAATTTGATTTTGAGCATAACGTTAAAAACATATTTATTAAGTCGAAATTATTTTCGTATTCTAAAACCAAAACGTAAACAAAACATTACACCTGTGACCTGAATCATTGACAATTGACATCATTTGATAATGACATTTAGTTGGTAGAACACAGATTCATTTGTGTTGTTACTTTTAGTTACAGCTGTCAGCTATAGCAAAAAAATGATTTAATATAAAGCTAAAAAGTCACTGCCATCATTGTGCACTTATAAATACTTATCTTCGGACTATTTCGAATAAGTAGGGCGACCAATAAAAAATAATTCTGAAATTAATAAAATAATATATTTGTACTTTAATGTGCTATTTAATTGAATAAGAATTATTTCAGACCCTAATATAATATATAATAAAATTTAGAAGCGTGGAACAGTAGCAATCATGGTATTCCTCGTTTTATTCCCGATTTCTCTGATTAATCATAATTCCGATCGGGGTAAAAAATGAACAGTTTTCTGTCACAAGTAAGTAGCAGTAATAAGAAGAGAAATTAAAAATAAAGATATCATTTAAATAATATAATAAGGGGAATATGAGACCCTTAAATGCTGTTCCTTACCTCTACACTCCATAACCAATACATTAATTTTGACAGTGACAATTCCTTGTTTATAATTAACGAAGGTCGAAGTGTATAAGTCTTTGTTATTTATTATACATTTGATATCAAAGTTTTATTTTAAATAATAGTGATAAGATACATTACTTTAAGTCAAGTACATTAATTAATTACTTGCCCAACAATAATTTGCAGATAATAATGATTTTAACCTCTTTGTTAAACTAAGCAGTATGAAGTTTCTTATCCACTTACGTAAATATACACAGTTTCCACCTAGACGAAGAGTAGTTGTTACAGGTGTTGGAATAGTATCACCTTTGGGAACGGGATCTGAACTTGCTTGGAATAATCTCTTAAAAGGACACTGTGGTATAATATCACTTAAAGATGAGGAATACTCAAAACTACCAAGCAGAGTAGCGGCTGTTATACCTATAGAGACCGATAATGAAATAGCAAAAGCAATGTCTAAATCCAATTTAAAATTCATGGCCCCTGCCACCTGTATAGCTCTGGTTGCAACTGCCGAAGCTCTTACAGATGCGAATTGGATTCCACAGTCTGATGCAGATAAAGAAGCAACAGGAGTAGCACTTGGTATGGGAATGATAGATCTAAAAGATGTCTGTGAAACAAATAATGCTCTGAAATTAGGTTACAATAAAGTCAGTCCATTTTTCGTACCTAGAATATTACCAAACATGGCAGCCGGTCATATTAGCATAAGATATGGCTTTCGAGGTCCCAATCATGCAGTGTCTACAGCATGTGCTACTGGAGCACATTCCATAGGTGATGCATTTAGGTTCATAAGAAATGGTGACGCAGAAGTTATGGTCTGTGGAGGTGCAGAATCTTGTATAAGCCCTCTAGCGATTGCTGGATTTTGTAGATTAAGAGCTTTAAGCACTTCTTTCAATGATATTCCTGAAAAGGCTTCAAGACCATTTGATAAACTTAGGGATGGTTTTGTAATGGGTGAAGGAGCAGCTGTTGTTGTTCTAGAAGAGTATGAGCATGCTTTGAGAAGGAATGCTAAGATGTATGCGGAAATATTAGGTTATGGTCTTTCTGGGGATGCTTCCCACATTACTTCTCCAAGAGAAGACGGAAGTGGTGCAATATTATCAATGAGTAGAGCTTTGCATGATAGTAACTTAATTAATAATGAAATATCATATATTAATGCACATGCCACATCTACACCTGTAGGAGATGGTATTGAATCTACAGCTATCAGAACACTTTTCAAAGAAAATGTTAAAAACTTAATGGTGTCTTCCACAAAAGGGGCCCATGGCCATTTATTAGGTGCTGCTGGAAACTTAGAAGCTGTGTGGACTATTTTGGCATGCTACCATGGAATTGTGCCACCTACAATCAATTTAGATGAACCTATAGATGATTTAAACTATGTAGCAAATGTTCCACAAAAATGGAATAAAGAAAGACGGGTAGCTTTAAAAAACTCATTTGGATTTGGAGGCACCAATGCAACTCTCTGTATTTCAAGTATTTAAATAACATACAATGTATTGAGGGATAGTACGAACAAATAAAAGCATGCTTTAGACTCGATAGTATATTTAAAACTGAGTTACAAATGTTTTCAGATTTTACAACATTGGCTAACTAGCCACAGTAACTCCCAACAACATGCTGTTAAAGCATTCTCATAAAGAGCGAAAAATAATTCATTTGTGTACCACATAATATATTGAGTCACATAAAGCATGAAAATTAAATTATTTGATCAAAATGCTACTATATTTCATTACAAAGCTTTAACATTTTAAACAGTAAATATTTGTTAAATGCTGGTGTTATCCAGTCAATAATTTCATAATATCATAAAAAGTTGGAATCATTCAAACTTGCACTTCATTGAATAAAACTTATAATTATATAATATAGATTGTTATGTATATATATATATTACATATGCTATAAGCACCTTTTCAAATACACCTACATAAGAATCATTGGCCTAATTGGTAGGATTTGAATATATTTCAGGAACATGATTATCTTTTATGTGAAACTGTCCTACAAAATGGAAATTGTTACTAAGATTGTTAAAGTTATATATGATTTTATAGCATTTGTAAAAAGTGTATAAAGAAAACTTTTTAATTTAACTTTAAATGAGCAATTAATTTGAATTAATATAAAATGAATATAAATAATGTAAAATAAAGTTTTATATGAATTTATCTGTATTAATGTTTTTCATCTACTGACTCAGAGGCTTTTTGTTTGTGTGCAGTTTGAATGTTACAATATTTTATTATCATATTATACAGGATTTTTACCCTGCTTTAGCATTACAGATGGTAATTGTGGTGTGTTCACACATAACTGAGCAAACTTTTGCCTTAAATTCTGTCTTAGCTCTTGCCTTTTTTCTGTAATGTTTCTCCTTGATTTAAATTCCAGTACTTCTTCAATGGGAATATAACTGGTGTCTTTTTCTTCATCTGATGAACATGTGTCCTGTAAATAAAATGATTATTAAAATATTTTCACAATAGTAACATAATAATTTTTTTTTTTTTTTTTTATGGCATTGGTTGGCGGGCGAGCATATGGGTCACCACCGCCCATAGACAAAGGTGCCGTAAGAAATATTAACCATTCCTTACATCACCTATGCGCCACCAACCTTGGGACCTAAGATGTAATGTCCCTTGTGCCTGTGATTACACTGGCTCACTCACCCTTCCAACCGGAACACAACAATACAGAGTATTGTTATTTGGCGGTAGAATATCTGATGAGTGGGTGGTACCTACCCAGACGGGCTCGCACAAAGCCCTACCACCAAGTATACCCAAATACCCAATTTTTAAGTTTTTTTAAATTTTGTTAAATATTAATACATACCAGCATTTCTTGCAGAGAGAGTGTGAAACCAGTGCATGAAATTTTGTCGTTTTTAGGTATATCCAAGCAGTCTCCCCTTTCGTGATTGCAAAATCCTTCAGAACAAGCAACCTCAGAACCTTCCGGAGAACTCATTAACGAAGATGAACCAGACATTGTTTCACAGCAACCACCATTGTTACCAGATGAGTAACCACAATCTTGAGAATGTTCATTAGGTGATAAGTTGCCGTTTTTGGTTAGTTTTTTTCCTAACTTCTTTGGTGAACAAAGTTTCGTATAGTCTTCTTGACATGAATGACAACTATCACCATTGGATTGTATTCCATCATAGCACTGGTTGAAATCACGAGGTGTTAGCAAATCAGTTGGAGTATCTCTTTCTTCTAATAAACATTCTTCACATTGGCACTTGTCTTCAGGTTCCTCTGAATCAGCTTCCTGTAAAAGAAATATAAAAATATGTTTACCTATATGAAATGGTATATTGACATTCTAAATTTGTTTAGTCATTTAATGGCGGGTATATTACTAGTTGTACTCTAAATACAATAATAAATTATGTTCTACAATTAAAATATATAGAAATTTTATGAACTCAAAACAATATTCTTTTATGCTCAATAATCTTTTTAGCATAATTATCACAATTAAATAAGTGTTAAAAGGTTGTTGTATAATTTTATTAAAAATTACTTTGCATTTGCCCTCTACAGCCAGGCGTTCCTTCTTCTTCCTTCTTTTAAGCTTTTTCTGTTCTTTTCGTTGCTGTCTTGTTAATTCTTCTTGTGTTATTTCATCATATAAAAGCTGTAGCTTTGATACACCACTCTTGAGTTCAACAGCTGTCTCAAATTTACGATACAGTGCTTCTACACCTACAGCTGCAAGTATTTGACATGTGTTTTCTTCTTCACGCAGTCTAAGTGAAATTCGTTGCAGCCGCTCATAGATGCATATTCCAAGACAAATTAGGACCTAAATGAATGTTTGCTTTTATTATAAAATTGATGACAATTATAAATGGCTTTAAATTGCTGCTTTAGCACACCATAACTATATAAATACTTAATTATCTATAGTATATATGCTTTAAGAAACTGCACATTTTACTGCATAAACTGCACAATTAAAATAAATTAATGATGGGAGTGGGTAAAAAATCAAATTGACATTATTCATAAAAAGCAGACGAAGATCATACCTACTAAAATTCTAAGACAAATCTTAAGAAATTCCCAACACAAACCATTAATTAATAAAGAAATTTGACTATACTTGCCTCTTCCTGTGCAATTTCTAAAGTTTTAGCATGTTTTTCACGATGATTCCCAAACAGTTCTGGCTCAGCTCTAGCTATAAGATGTGCAATGTAGTCTGTTTTTGCTTGTAGGTGCAGATGTTTGTCTAACAGACACCGTTTAATACCTCCATATAAGGCACCAACATAACCTTTCTCTTTTTGTGGTTCTTTCTCTTCAACTAATAACTGATAAGCTCTCAATACCTGTAAAATTATTATTAAGGTATTTTTAATTATAGTTTATTTGATGATAGAATGATAATATTATAAGAGAATATGATGTTATTCTTTGCAGACATCTAAATTTAAATCACTCCTTACACACAAAATTGTTTATGTATACAAGTATATAAAAAAATGCATGTTTCAGTTTTGAAATTGAAATAATTTGCTAAAGAAATGTTGAATTTAATGACAATGGTACAACAGTTGTAAAATTTATGTATCTTTCGTGACTACTGAATTGAAAATGACTCATGATTAATGTAGCAAAAATTACACAATTTCCTAAGTTATATTCAGTAATAATAATCTTATAAAATAAATCAAATTGCTAAAAGTATATTACATACATAAGGAAATACCATTCATACCTTAGTTTTGCAGTCTGCACAAAATCTGTGTTTCCTGAGATAGTTGTGAAGAGTATCATGTAAAGTGTTAAAATGTACTAAGGTGACATGTTCCCTTGCTGAGGTACGCATGGCGTCCCACGCTGCACACCATGCCGTGCGACCACCCCACCCCCACGCACCCCAGCCCCAACCACAGCCTGATGTGGCACCCCAACCTCTTGCAGTGCCTGCCTCGAGTGAATGTAACGTACACCGCTGGGACTTTTTCCATCTAGGTTGACTCAAGATAAGGCATTCAAGACCAGTACTGTTAAAAAAGAAAATTGAATTCAAAGATAATTACAGATTTTCCAAGACATTTTTATTAAGACTTAGAGGTCAATACTTTATATTCCTGTGGTTCCACTTTGGGCTGTTATAAATGCCATGGTGATATTAGGATAACTTGCATTACCCTTTTCTAATATGAAAAATATTGTTATTTAATAATGTCTTCAAAATCACATACAAGCTTAACATAGGTCTACCGTCTACCTAAAGTAACAACTCTCTAAGTCCTTTTTACTAATATACACTATATGTGTATGCATTTCTGACTATCCACACTAAATCATACTGTTGTTGTATGTATAAACAATATAAATATCCTACATAACCTGAGTTAAATAATATTAAGTTATTTTTACCTGTGTCCATTTAGCAATGTGGCCAGGGACTGTGGATTTGTTATTTTATCTTCTCTTATAGTCATAATTTCATCTTGTGTCAAAATTAATGGATCTAAAGTTGGATGACCTGATTTACATAATTGATAAAAAAGTCTTTCAACACTGAAACAAATAAAAGAGGTTAATAATAGTAAGCTTAACTTTAACTTAATGAAAATAATTTAGATGTTAATTCTTTTTATATTAGTATAAAGAAATTAATATTAAATAATAAATAATATAATTATAGAATAGTTAAAACTAAATTTAAATTTATAAAATCAATATAAAATAAAAGGAACTGAGAAAATTAATTATGTGCATACATAATATCATGTAATACAATTATGTGGAATATTAATATATTGTATACTATTTCCATATAAAAAAAATGCTATCAGTCTATGTTTTTTAGTACGCATAAATTTCATTTTTAGTTTATCTTTATAAAATTGAATATAATTATTGATATTTACACATACTAGTACTATAAATAACTTAATCAATGAGTATACTTATTAAGCAGAAACGGTTCATAGCATAATTTCTTCTTTTGATAATATGAACTAAAGGTATGAGTAAATATTTGAATTATCTTTAAATTATTATTATTGTTTATATTTGAAAGTTAATATCAATCCAATCATTAAATTAAAAGATAACAATAAAAACAGCGATTAGTACCTTCTTCGACAACCAACACAAGGAATGCTTTGATTTAAAACATTAAATATATCGGAAGCGTCAACTCTAAGTGCCGACTTTAATTCATCTGTCGTGAGAGTTCTGTATTTGCGGATAAATTCATCGTATTCCCGACCTTTAACTTGAGGACTATCAAAAATAAGGCCCATAGTATTTAGATCCATAATCATCTGCAAATTATAAAGAATAATATATATTCAACAAAGAAAAATTCCAGAAAATAAGGTCAACATTTAAACGTCACATCTAGTGATTATAAGAATTATAATTAATTTACATGAAAAAAATATAAATAAATATTAAATTATGATAAAAAATATATACATTCTTGAAATTAAGCATGATTTCCTGTAACGTACGCTTATTTTCTATCTTTTAATATGTAATCTACGTTTGAGGTAATGTCAAAGTGCAACTAGGCAACTTACAGTTAAGTTTTCGTAAATAGTTAACGGCAACTGTTTTCTCTTGATAACGGGGTCTTTATCACAATTATATATATCGACTAATTTAGCCATTTTTATGATTATTCACATAAAAATTGCCGACAAAATATACAAATATAACAAAATGACGGCTGATGACGGCCAACTTAAATGAAATACACGTCGTGACGTCCAGTTAAGCGCAGATTAAATTAAATACATAGTCACCACAGAGCATGTATACATTAAAATAACGGACATATCCGTATAAAGATAATAGACACAATCAAAAGAAATTATTTGTTTCCTTTAATTTAAGACATTCTATTATAAAGACTAGCTGTAATTATCTTATAATATTTTTAAATTAAAATCAAGATATTAAGTTCTGTTAGTATATATCCTATAACAATTTTAAATCTACTATTATAACGATTTGTAATACAAATATTTTATGTAGTGAATCTAGTTGGGCATATAAATAACTTTTATTAACATTTAGCTGAAACCTTCAATAGATAAATAAATATACAATAGAATAATAAAGCTTTTCAGTATATATTAAATAATATTACATTTAAACTTCACGAAACATGTTTAGGTTTGTAAATAAAAACCTTTTACAATTATACATTTTATGATTGAAATAAGGATTACTTCAATCACAAAATGTATTATTAAAATAATTATAAGACGACAGGTAATATATAAAATATTTCAGATTAGGTAACTTTTCAAATTGGATACCTAATTAACAAATCACTAACTACTATACAAAACAGGATATATAAAGTATTATCTCTTAAAGATTTTTTTAAATATTTTAGTTCAATAGCAATTTTGAATAAACCGCAATTATCGTTGATATTTTTAGCGGGCATCACTATTTGAAGGTCTTATTTTTCGATTCTATTGAAAACTGAATATATACATAATAAAAAACTCTCTGTACAATTGTTGTTTATTGTACATAATTACTTTGACGTTTCCAGAGTTCTCATATTTATCAAAATATAGATGAGTATTTAATTTTTCGATACGATCAAATAATTTAAAATGTCTAAAATATTTACTCCAACAAATCAAATTCGCTTAACAAACGTTGCTATCGTAAGGTTAAAAAAAGGTGGTAAAAGGTTTGAGATAGCTTGTTACAGAAATAAAGTAGTATCTTGGAGAAATAAATTGTAAGTTAATTATTTACTCTTATTCTACTAAAATGAAATATTTTATCTTAATCTCTCAAAAGACATAAGATATGTACTTGATTATAATGTATCTTATACTTCATCATCTTCTAATTTAAGATATTTTTGAAATGTGTCATCATAATTTTTCATTATTATATGTTACACATTTCTTATTATTCTCTTATAACCTAAAATGAAATAGATATTATATAATATTTATTAAATATTTCAGAGAGAAAGATATTGATGAAGTATTACAGACTCACACTGTATTTACTAATGTGTCGAAGGGTCAAGTAGCTAAAAAGGATGATTTGGTTAAAGTTTTTGGTAAAGATGACCAAACTGAAATATGCAAAGAAATATTGGAGAAAGGTGAACTACAAGTTTCAGATAAGGAAAGGCATTCACAGATAGATGCACTTTTTAAAGATATTGCTACTACTGTAGCAGACAAATGTGTGAATCCTGAAACGAAAAGACCATATCCAGTGTCTATCATAGAAAAGGCAATGAAAGATATACACTTCTCAGTGAATGTAAATAAGAGTGCAAAACAACAATCTCTTGATGTAATACCTTTAATAAAAAAAGATATACCACTTGAACGGGCACAGATGAGAGTAAGAATTTTGTTGAGTGGAAAAGAAGCTCGTAAAGTGAGAGACAAAGCTGTCAAATTAGCTACTAATGTTGAAGAAGAGCATTGGGAATCAGGTACAGCAAATGTTATATGCCTTATTGATCCTGGAAGCTTTAGAATTTTAGACGAATTGATTAAAACAGAAACTAAAGGCACTGGACAGTTTGAATTATTAAACCTTAAAGAAATGATTGAAGGCGAACAAGCACTATAAACTTGTCCATTATCTGTAATATATATATTAATTATAAACTTTTTAATATCTTGTAAAATAAATAAATATTTTTGTTAATGTTTTTTTTTTTTTACACAAAAATTAGTAGATGAGATAGAATGCCATAGATAAATAAAGCTCATTAATCGTATTTGTATAATCTGTATTTACTACTTTTTTTTTCAATTCTTTCCTTATCTCCGAATCGTTTATTTCATAATTTCTTATTCCTTTGTTTTAAAATATAACTGAACTTGTTTACTTTTTTAATCGACTTAGGATAAATAATCCTTATGATATATGTTATCTTCAGTCTAAATACAGATACAAAATAAATCAATAACTTTGGTTATTAACTTTAATAATTAGTCAATACAATAAATTTGAGTAAAATATATATTCAATTTATTACAAAACTCAAATAAAATAACTTAATAAAAAAAACTTTTAACAAAAAACCGGTATTAAATCGAAACATATAATGGAACGTTGAAGTGAATGTACCCATCAGCAAATGAATGACAAATTAAAAAGTTTTATTTTTCTTATATTGGTACGAGATTTTATTGATTGTTTTCTTTCAAGATTTTCGGCCAGACGGCGACTGAAATTGCAAGTTACTGTGATATATTTATTTTCAATATTAAACTATTCTTATCAAACAATTAAATGAGCAGGGATATCGAGTTATGTCTATAAGTAATGGAAGGTACAGAACTGGGTGGCGACCAGCAATTCTGTTTGAGATGGAACAATTTTCAAGCAAATATAACTTCTCAATTCGAGGCACTGCGCGATGATGAGGACTTCGTGGATGTCACCCTGGCATGCGAGGGACACAGGCTCGAAGCCCACAAAGTGGTTCTTTCGGCATGTAGTCCTTATTTCAAGGAATTATTTAAAGTAAGTCCATCTTTCACTCCCCACACTTTGATGTGTCACCATTACAATGACTCTAGTGAAAGTTGTTATGTATAAAACACTTGATCTACTTACAAATGCCATGTCTCGCGATCCAGTTAAGTATTCGTGATTTCATTATTTGTACCTACTTTAGAATTCTGTTTCACAATTTCTAATTAATTCGTTAGTATTGGCGCACTATTAAATTATTTTATTTGAAAAAGTCACATTTTGTCTTCAAATTTATCAAAATTGTACAAAATCCCTTTCTAACAGTTGTCATGTACTTTTCCTTTTTTCTACATGTTTTCTATTATTAGACACATTTTTTGTTATAAAATCTTATTAAAATCTATTATTTATCAGTAATTTGAAATAATACTATATTTTTAATGATGATGGGAAAGTTATAGAACATTTCTTCTTTAGTTAAGTGTATCACTACTGTCAGTCCATATTTATGTGATTGTTAAGAAAATAGCATTAAAATGATTACAAAACCTCAAAACATACAAAAGCTTTAAGTAAAACATATAATATGTGTGTATAAAAGTAGTTTCGAAATAACCTATATCATAAAAGTTTATTTTTCTAGACTAGCATTTTTTTTTAATTTAAAGAGTATGGTCCCACTACAAATGGGCCAATTA
The DNA here is from genome assembly GCF_905147765.1 of Vanessa atalanta. Classification (NCBI taxonomy): domain Eukaryota; kingdom Metazoa; phylum Arthropoda; class Insecta; order Lepidoptera; family Nymphalidae; genus Vanessa; species Vanessa atalanta. The sequence goes on along the minus strand of NC_061876.1, from coordinate 3,613,538 downwards.
ACCACCAACCATTTTATGAAATCACTTTATTGTAAGGTCTTTGCCCTTACTAGTAGTAATACTTATTAACATTTACTTTCTGTTTTGTCAATTATTGTCATACAATATCTTTGTGAATGGAACTTATATATTTAGTCATGTGACCAAATTAATGATATTCAACTTTTTTTTCTTTAAATCAACATTTCAATAAATCGAGTGGATTAAATTTTTTATTTATAAATTTTTCATTAATTACATTATAGAAATTTATGTTATGTAAAAATATTTGGCTTGAAGTTTTAATTAAAAAAACCTCGTAATAATTTGATACAGTTTATTTTAATTGTATGACATATGTGTGATATTTTAGCTAACTATATATATATCAATATAAATTACTTGGTGGTAGGGCTTTATGCAAGCCCGTCTGGGTAGGTACCACCCACTCATCAGATTTTTTACCGTCAAACAGCAGTACTCAGTATTGTTGTGTTCCGGTTTGAAGGGTGAGTGAGCCAGTGTAACTACAGGCACATGGGACGTAACATCTTAGTTTCCAAGGTTGGTGGTGCATTGGTGATGTAAGGAATGGTTAATATTTCTTAAAACACCATTGTCTATGGGCGATGGTGACCACTTCCATCAGGGGGCCCATTTGCTTGTCTGCTTACCAATATCATAAAAATATATATATATATATATATATATATATATATATATATATCAGTTGTCATACATATTGATTTTTAAATAACCTCCAAACTAAATATAGTTTTTAAAACCATTACAATAGCCATACAGAACACTATATTGTTATTTATTGTATGAGATAAAACTACACTTATAGATAATGTGTAAAAACTTAAATAAACAATTACCTAGTTTATAAAAATGATAACAGTCACATACTATAATTACCAGTGGGTATGACACTGGAAGTAAGGTGTATGTAAAAAGTTGACATTGTTCATTATCAAGATCTGTCAATGACCTGTTACAAAATTGATAAGATCCCTCTAGTACTTTGATTGTTTCGACACTCAATAAAGGATAAAAATATTTGTAAGACTTGGAATTATTGCATTTATATTGAAATATTTGAATGACAAAAAATTTAAACTTATTTAGTTTCTTAAGAATATTACTGCATTGTTCTAATATGATTTAGGTTAAGTCAAATTTTCTTTAGAGCTACTAATTCATTTATATATAATTTTAAGTATAATATTTTATTATTAATGCTAATTTTTGTTTAGACATGGATTTTTTCTAAACATTCCAATATGCTATTAAATTAGATATTATTATTATTATTAAAAATTGAAATTATAAATTTAACAAAAGTTTAATTTATTACAAAAGAAGCGATTTTGTCTCCATGTAAAATTTAAATTTTGCCACGTGAATAGTGATAGTGTTTGAATAAACAATAGGTTGCTTTTTCAGATGTTTTAATTACAATCTAAAGATTTTCTTTCCTTGTATTCATTGTTGTAGCAAATTAATTAAGCCAATGGTATATTATAAAAAAACAATGATCATTATGGTTTACATAATAGAAAATTAATTTCTATCATTTTCGTAACAACAAATCTATGGAAAAATATGTGGTATCTCATTAAGTGGAGGCAATTAACCTAATTTGTAGTGACTCCACAATCACTTATTGATTTCAAAGTCACAATATATTTATTTTATAATTCTTTTTGCTTATATAGAAATGTGTATCATTAAGAAACAATTGAACATTTCTTTGATAATAGTAGTATATTCAACAAAATGTTTCTTTTCCAGAACAATCCGTGTCCTCACCCAATAATATTTATGCGCGATTGTGAAGTGTCACATGTTCGTGCTCTTCTTCAGTTTATGTATGTGGGCCAGGTGAATATCGCGCAGGCGCAACTCAGCGCGTTCTTGCGCACCGCAGATGCGCTTCAGATACGCGGCCTCACTGATTGTTCACAACACAACGACAAAGTATATAATCATTTTGAATGTCTTAATATCTCTAAGAAACTGGATATGTGTAAATTTCAATATGTAACATTTTTTGCAGAAAGTGAATCGAAAGTCTCCACCTTCCCAACTACGTAATTTGCTCAGCGCCAAGCCGTCACATTCTACCTCCTCCTCCAAAGCCGCAAGCCAAAATGTGGAATCGACGTCTGCCGATGACCCCGAGAAGAATGCAAGTCGCCGTTCTGAGATAAATTCTCCCGATGTTGCCAGAAATAATCTCAACGAAGAAGCTTCCTTTCAAACTTCTAGTCAAACGAGGCCTAATAATGACGACTTTAACCAAACTTGTAACTACCCTACATTGAGGGTGAAAACTGATCTCGAAGCAACTGAAATTAACACTGAAGAAAATGATATCCTCATGGATCCCGGAGATTATAAGGAAGGAGTGGACACGTGCCAAGAATTCAGCGCGACCGACTTGCTCGAACCAAAAATGGAAGTCCTGGAGCAAGAAGCCAGCGACGAGGAACGTTCCAGTTTTCAGCCAATGTACTACAATGAGAACAATACTTTGGCGAATCCATTCGCCACCTTACAAGGTAAATATCTGTCGACGAAATTGTGGGATCCTCCTCGTTGGAAACGGTCACTAATGGTAGTGCTCTCCTCCCACAGGTAACATCGATCTCATGGCCGGAATGAACGCGGAGCTGCGAGACGAGAATTCGGAAGGTAAATACAATTCTCAGTTATATTAGTCACCGTCACGTCATTCACACGCACACGTCGACTCGGACAGCCGCGCCCCCGGCGAACCTCTTGTACATTCTGAACGTATCGGCTAGCAGAGAGCGCGCGGTCTCGTATCGAGTAAGGTGCTAGGCGCGCGGGTGTCGGGGCGACGCCGCCTCCGCCTCGCCGCCGTCCACCGCCCCTCCGCTCTGCCGCCCTGGTGTCTCCGACGCTCTTAGGATTGTCCAGTTTTAGTCACGAGAAAAGAGTCCAAATTAAAGAAAACTCCCAGAGACGCGGTCGCTTAACTCCAACTCGTATACTCCATCGACATCGAGGGTATCAGACGAGCGTAGGACGATCCTATCGGCGAAGGGGAGGGAAGCGAGACGGGCGGCGGCGAGGCGGCTGGGGGCCAGTGCGAACGTGGTGTTGTTGGCAGCGGGCGGCGCGGGCGGGCCGGGCGGCGGAGCGGGCGTCCGGTGCGCGCAGTGCGGCCGCCGCTACTCCAACGCCTCCAACCTGCGCCAGCACGTTCGGCTCATCCACGAGGCGCAGCCCGTGGTGTGCGCCACCTGCGGCCGCTGCTTCAAGACGCCGCTGTACCTGCGGCGACACACGCTGGCGCAGCACGTGCCGCGCCTCAAGCCGCCGCCGCCGCCGTCGCCGCCCCCGCCGCCGCCGCCGCTGCCCGCGCTGCGGCCCGCGCCCCACTAGCGGCACCCGCTCGCCCGCCTCCCTTGTCCGCCTCGCCGTATACGTTGACAGAGCCGCCGCCGGCTCGCAGCGACGCGATCGGTCGCGACGTGCGGGCGAGGGGGGCGACGGCGCGTCTAAAGCGATTTGATGTGGCGACTCAGTCGAATGATTCTGACGGCTTTTGGAGTATTATTGTATCTCTTCGTTGGGTGACATTGTGAAGATGTGGCTTAACGGTATAACAAGACTGTCAGTAGATGTATCTAGTCTGTGATCGGAGTGTCGCCGGGGGCCTATCTGCCGTCACACCTCTCCGCTTATTGCGTGCCTTTCAATATATACCGAGTGCCAGCACGAGTCCCTTCAGCGAGCCCTGTTAATAATTTTATTGTAGTCTTAGCACCGTATCGGTATAAGTGTTATTTTTTTTATACACAATTATATTTGCGGCATAATAATGACGAGGAGAAGCCGCGATGGAAAGCCCGCTCAGTAGTAAATGAAAAACGCTGGATCATTTAATAATCGGCGTTGCGATGGGGCTTATGAGTAACGGGCCTCGCTGAAGAGAACGCTTGAGTACCTTCCTTTCTGACAATAGACTGATCGTTGTTAAAGCATTTGTTGCAACCGGTGCTGATTTATCATAGGTTATTTACAGGTTACATAATATTATACATACCTACATTATACACGTTATCCGCAGTATTCGACCCGTTCCACCGCCCTCCCTAACGAATAATAAATATTTTCTTATTAGAGTGTAATATTTTGTACTACAAAGCGATGGAATAGGTCGAACTTATCCGTTTTTAGTGTCGAATTCGTGAGTTACACAACCCGCGACGAACAACAATAACAATAGCGATATTTTTATACACAATAGTTTTATCTTTACACAGATGTTATATTGTTGAGTGATTGGACGGCTCCCGGTTTATAGTTTGTACAATATCACAAGTGTTACAGTTAATATTTGATATCTTGATTTACTTATCCAGTAAATATCTTATACATAATACAAATGATATTTGTTAATGCAATTTTTATATAATTTAATGTGCACGGAACCTGCGAACCCAGTGTGCGTACACTGAACGTTCATATGCGAACGACAGGCTTAGATTAAGTGAAGGTGCATTATCGAATTATTGGTTTTTATATTATCTTTAAACGTCTTCGATTTCGAAAAAATCGACTGATTTGTATTTAATTTGTATTTATAAAGATTGCCATTTAAAACGCATCTAGTCATTTAAAAAATCTGCATTTAATTAGGACGTCATGAAGTCGAAGGTATGATTAGGGTTGTGAATTACAATATTAGTTTATCTTTAATGAAATCATAATTAATAAAATTATCTGAATAATATTAGATCTCATATCGTTTACTTTATATTACTCTTGATCTCTAAATTTTTCTCTGCATTTATTTTTAGCGAGATAAATAAATTTAAAATAAAAAAATACTACTTGATAATATATTATTATGTATTGCAGAATATTAAAAAAAAAAAAATGTTAAAAATCAATTGCCAATGTAATCAAGTTATTAGAAAATGTATTTTGGTGAGCACTTTATTTTTTTCTTGAAAATAATTCCATCACTATGTTAAGGCGCAGCTATCGTAAAAAAAAAATAATGTAATCTCTCAAATTCAATAAAATATTTAGGCGAGGATCTCATAAGTTATATTTATTCAGTCGAAATTAATAAAAAATTACTTTAGGAATTTTATCACTACAATTATAACTATGTTTATTGAATATTAAACGAAGCTGTTACTATGAGGCTTTATGAAAATATTAAGTTGTTGAAATAGATAAAAAAAAAATATCATAAACAGTTAAACATAATCATCTATAGTTATTTCATATAATATATAATTTTCTATAGCTTTTTTTTTTAATTTTTAAAATGATTTAATAATTAATTAATTATTGAATTATGCACACAACAGATTATATTTATCTTTTACATATTATACCGTTACTATATTACATATTATAAATGAATATGTTAATGCTTCTACAATATAATTTACAGTGCCATAAATGTAAGTTTAAATTAGTTTAATAACATTTTAGACATGTTTTTAAACAACTATTGAGGTTTATTTTATATGAACGCAATAAAACAGTCAATTTTAAACGCTAATTGCAAATCATTTTATTATATATAATCTATGGTCCATACAATAATGTGAAATAGCTAGAAACTTTTAATATAATCATGTTCATCTGTACAATCGCTTTGTGCAGAATATAAAACCTTTATGTATGTACATAAATTAATGTAATTTTATACTAAACACAAAAAATAAAGTATTGGGAATACAGAATGATTTTCTATTCTTCAATCGACATTTCGATATAAATAGTTATTTAAAACATTACGCAGGTTAATGGCATGTAAGTATTTCATTTACCTTGTGTTTTCATTTATGATAGTTTGTCACATTTTTACCAAAAATTAGTTGGCAATAAAATGAGTCTTAGGTCTAATATTAAATTAAATATTATTTTCTAGTCCAAACTATGATGCTAATAACATACATAAAAAAATTGATATATTTTAAAGGCAACATACTCAAATAAACTTGAGTTTTAATTCTATAAACATAAGGTTATAAAAAAAAATACTACACGTGTAAACTGTACGGATATCATTATCTAAACAATTTGGGGGTTCCCACTGTTATATCAATGGACTGAGCTGTTTGTAAAGATGATTCTTGTTACTAAGGTGTTGTGGTATCGACAGGTGCGGGTCGCTGGGACGGGCGACGGAACCGGCCGGTGCCGGACGCGGTGTGGCTCGAGCAGCATCGCCGCGCGCTGCCCTTCGTGCTCAAGCGGGAGAACGAGCGCGGCGCGCCCGCTCCTAGACTTGTGAGACATTTCATTTATTATTGCTGACATTTTGGTGTTTCAATTGTATAGTTGCTTATTGCGACTTTATCTACTCAAAGCCGTAGTACGATTGTATGATATGCGAATTGTTTGCCAAATAAATAGGGTTCTGTTATTAGTTTCGTAATGTATGTATAGTTTTGATGATCCCGTTTTTTGTTTTAGAGGATATTCTGATGTTGCTACGCTTAGGCTTAGTAATAAATATATTAATTTATAGGTTCAAAAATATTAATCTTTTAAGTGTGATAAACTTCACGCAACCTTTGAAAACACGACGATGGTGAGACATAGGGACGCGCCGACCATTAACGACCATCGTCACGAAGTCATGTAACCGATCGTAGATAAAGCTGGGGGAGGGCGTGGAGATCCGCGAGGAGCTGCTGCGCGGCGTGAAGTGGGGGGACTACCGCAAGGTGACGCGCGGGCTGGCGGCGGCGCTGTTCTCGCCCATGGAGCTGGCCACGTGCTCCGTGACGGGGCAGCGCTGGTCGCGCGCGGGGCAAGAGGCGCGGCCCACCAAGCCGCCGCTCGATCGCCGCCGCGTGCACGCGCTCATCTCCTACGTCAGCCGGCACTTCCCCGACGTCGAGGTCAGCCGCATCAAGCAGGTGCTCGCCTACAAGTGCAAGGAGAACTGCGCCGCGCTGCGCATGAGGACCGCCAGGTGACCGCCTAACGGGCATCAGTCTCTTTCGTCGACTGAAACGAATACGTACCCGTCGAACTGAAACGTACGTTCAGATTCAATTCTCATTGGTGGTGATCATCCTGATCTTACATTATCGTTCGACGGTGCGACGGTCGTTTCTCATTCATTATATAATAGAAAATGCTATTTTAAAGTAATTAATTCCCGATCAACCGTCCGGCCGGTGAGCGGCCGGGGTCTCCCGACTTCGCCGCCGCTCACCCGCGCACTGGAGGCAGTAATACAATTTGAAGCAGGCTGTCGAACTGTTTCAGCGAGTCGAGCAACTACATGCTGAGCGCGGCCGCCCGCCCCGCCGCCGACGACGCGCCCCCCGCGCCCGCGCCCGCGCCGCCGCCCGCGCCCGCGCGCGCCACCTACGCGCCCTTGTGAGTACACGCACGCGCACGCGCACACAGCCAGACACACCTGACGGAGTTCCTAATGCTTTGTACCTAGACAAAATTACAGAAAAAAGATGGTCATTTATGAGACGAGTTAGATGCTCGTCTATCTATACTACTAATTTTAAATATTGTTCTATTCCTAATTTATTTGTGTATACTTGTGATTATTAGTCTCAAACAGTCGTCTGTGTTGTCGCAGTGAGGGCGCGAAGGGGGGCGGCGGGGCGGCGGGCGAGGAGGGCGAGGCGCCGCACTGATGCCGCCAACTCGTAGTTTTGTACCAAAAAGAGAAACCGAACCGACGGCCCTCGCGCTCGCGAGTCGCCGCCCGCCGGCGCGTCAGATTCGTATTTATTTAGGTGATATTTTTCTATTGGCTACCGAAGGGGTTCCGTCTCCGGGCGCCGGGAGTCGCGCTCGAAGCTCTAGCGATAATTTATCAGGTTCCTAAGACATGTTCTGTAGTTAGGTTCTATTTGCACGAATTTTCGCGAAACACTGCCGCTTACTTCTGAACCCTCTCGTGATCGGTCGTCGGACCGCTTCCTTCGTTTCGTATGTTTAGTCATTTTTATTTCGTTACTGTACCAATCTGAACACGAGGCATTCGAGTGCCGAACGAGGGACCGTTGCAATCGCAAAGTGAATATATCAAAATGGCATAATTTTAGAACTAACATAGATATATTATATAGTCATTTCGTTCTATAGATGTAATGTAAAAGAGAATTTATTTTGGAGTGAGTCGGGTCGGAAATCGAGAAGTCTTCGGAGAGCTGTGATCGTGATGGTTATATGGAGTCATATTTTTAAATACTTATAAGAGATAACGTAACGGTTAGCGGGCGTCGGAGGACGCGCGTCGCACATCTGCACAGGGATGTATTTATCATATCAACTAAGCAATAACTATTATTTGATAATGAAAATTAAAGATTTTTTAATTTTTAAATACTATTTTAACCGAGTTGTTATAAACGTAGTTAGTAAATAACTGAATTCTCTAAAGTCCATGATCATTTATACAGTTCTTTTGAACGATGATCGAAACCTCATAATGGTTACTTGTCACATATGAAACTTCATATCAAACGTTATTTTACGAAATTTTGTACTATTTAGTCGTGTTTATTATGTGTAGGAACAAGCAGATATTGTCCTTAATGGCGACGAAAGATTAAAATTCGTTGGTTCTTTTTTATAAATACTCGCTTTTACTATTTTATTAAGCTAAAAAATTGGCAACATCGTTTAGCTGTTTTGTCATATATTCAATAATTCGCACTGATCACTGATGATACTCAGGTTGTTTTATTCACGGCGTCTCGAACAAATGAGAATTGAAGCAATACTCATAATATCTGCTTGTTGTGGGACGAGTGCACTGCACGGCAGCCGGTCGGTGTGCCTGTGCGTTAAGTTACAGTTACCAGAGTTAGGATATTCTATTGTAGTAGTCACGCATCGCTACGTAGGAAATCTTACCGACTTGTAATGTTCTACGATGCCAATCGATCTTTTTAATGCTCAATTTTGCCAAATTTTACTTGCCGAAAGTCTTGTCTATTAATTTCGTCTACTATTTAAACGAAACGCCATTCCGCCCCGTTTCTCCTCGGAATTGTGAGGGTAAGGAAATGGCACGTCTGATTTGCTCAATGGTATGCATTATAATATTCCTTTTGAATTCTGTTCGTACGTTCTAGTAGAAGTTAATGGTCGGCCCAATGGATATATCATTAGAAAATTTTTTAAAAAGAAATTTTAATTATAATTATAGTAAAATGAAAAATTTTATCGAGAATATTAAGTATAAATACTTATGTGACGAATGCTCGAGATGCAATATGTTAATTTAGTGCCAAATGATAAGTTAACTCGTAGCAATATGTCGTATCCTAATGCTCTTGTAATTTCTCGCGTAGTGTTAATGACCTAAGAGGTTAAAAGGTTTCTTTTACAAGACTATAATAATATATTTATACAGGGAAAGAGTTAGGTATGTACGGTTCGGATATAAGAATGTTGTTGCGGTATAATACTCATTGTGGCAGGGTGTAAAAATAAGTAGAGGCAGATCGAAATGTTCGGAGAGTTGGCGGGATTTGTACGTCAGGAACTAAATCATAAATGTCAAACACCTCAGCTACATGGTAGTCAGTAATCGTTTCTTTCCACTTCGTCTTCATTATTTTTACACTCTGTTTAAAAAGCACTGAATGAGCAATGGAACAGAGAATTTATTTACTCAAATAAGTTTTTTTTTTATTATTTATAATATTTTTTTTACTAAAAATATACATTATTTTGCATTTTATGATTGTAATGGCAGCTGTCCATGTTTGCAGTGAATGATAAAATCAATCACTGTTTAAGGTTTCGTAATTGAATAAGAAACGATACATCGAACATGACACATTGGGCACAAATGTTAGTAAAATTCTATGGCTTATTTTTGCTTGCAATACGTAATTATTCAAACGAGAATGTTCCCAAACCGATTGTTTGTGGAGCCCTTGTTAAAAATCTATATTTTATTAAGTATATTTTCACTGAGCAATACATCTATAAAATTATGTATATAAGAAGAACAACATAGATGCCACTGTGCCCCGAGGGGTCAGTGTTGTGCCAAAATTAAGTGCTAGTCTTTAAAAAAAAAAATGTTGTTATCATTTTCAGATTTTTATTTAGTCCAGAATGTGTTTGTTCCTGTGCTGTGAAAATAATATTTTCTAACAAATCAACACTAGGGTGTGATGAAAAATTAGATAATATAGTTGTTTTTTTTGTGTCTTAGGTCTTAATTTTAGGTCGGTTATCGAAAATTTATTATTTTTAATTAGAATTTATTTTTATTTACACTATTATACTAAATTGACTCGTTTTGTGATTGTTATTAATAAACTAAATATATATAAAAATTTATTAAAGCAACTATATTGTTTAATTGTTGTGTGTATAGGTCGACAACAACACAGGGTTTGTTGATGTTATTTGTAAAGATATTGATAAGATTGAAAAATATATATAATTGGAATTTGAAGGGCAATTAATTGTATTCCTTCAGTTCTGATAAATATTTACTGTGGTCCATATATATAGTCAGTTGTCGTCCTATGGGGGAGTAGTGATTCAAGTCATAAGTGTAATATATGAAGAGTTGTGTTGGTTTGTTGCTATATTTATAGTATTTATATTAATAATGATGCACATGATGATTTAGCTTTGAGCTCGTGCAATATTATTCCAAATTGTTTATAGGGAAAACTGTTATGATAATTTCTAAATTGTTATATAAATATTTTTATAATTATAAAAGACAAAGGCAACTTGAATTCTATTTTTGTTGTGCATTTATTCTCAAATTTTATCATATTACAATACCACAAACTCATTGTGGACTGTAATGTCTGCATCTGTGAAAATTATTATTAAGCTATGGTAGATGGTTTTTTTATATATTGCTGATATTGTGAGTCAATTCTAGTAATGTTAATTCTCGTTAATTTAGAATAATTTACAACAGTAAACATATTACGATTGCTCAATCGAGATGCAACACTAACTGCAAAATAGACAGAAATAATTTTATATTAATATGTCCTTTTATATTGTTATTTATCTAATAATTCAGTTTTATAATTTGTGAGTTGTGGCAGCGCATGTTATTGTCTTATGTTTATTCTTAATAGAGGCCAAATGTTGACTTGCTTATGTGAGACTGTTTTGCCAAGAATCAGAAAGTATATTACCTACATTGTTTTAAAATAAATGCTTTTATATAAATTGTGTTATTTTATTTTGTACCCTTATAATGCCTAAGAAGTGACACAATAAAAATAAGTAAGCCTTAAAGAAAATATAAATTATATATATAGATTAAAGTAGATTGAGTTTCTTTCGCCTGTTCTCATTCTTCTTCTCAGGTCAAGGTTTTTTTTCAGAACTAGTGTTTTTTTTTAATTTACCAGTCAATTAGTATGTGTAATGATTTTATAAGACAGATGTTTTATGTACATAAATCTATATATATAAAAGCGAAATGTCACAAATTAATCACGAAGTCTCAGAAACTATGATACAAACTTGAAATTTGGCAGGTAGGTTCCTTATGTAGACCTCCGCTTCTTTCTTTTTTACTTTATTCTGTATACGTAATACCAAATAATAGCTAATACGTAATACCAAATTCGTATCCGTAACCATATCTGAAACCGCCAAACAGCAATACAAAATATTGCTGTGTTTCAGGATAAGTAATGTGTATTTACAGGCATAAGGGACATATTATAAAAAATATAGTTCCAATGGTAGGTAACGCATTTTACGTTGTATCAGTTGGTTAATATTTCTTGTTCCAAAGAGTATGTAAAGTCTTGTTCTACTAATGTTTATGGGTTGTGGTGCCTATCAGGTACCCCATTTGGAAGTCCGTTTATTCATTCTACAAAAAGTTTTGTCATTAAGAGAAGTTATTTTAAATTATTTAAATTATAATTAATAAAAATTTAAATTAAAATTGTTAAAGCAATTTTATAATGTTTTCTAGCCACAAACTTCTAACAGTAAACGGTGCATCATATGCAAATAGTTTACGAGTTTGATATAAGTAAAATAATATGTGCTTGGCCGTCTTATAAACAAATTTTCTATTTCAGAACGGGTTATCTATTGTTCAATTAAATTATTTGCTTATTATTTGTAGAAATGGAATACTTTTCAAGTAAGGTGGTCAATGTCAAATTTAATTATAAGTTTTGACAGATGACAGCTTAGTGGGAAAAAAAATCACCAAAGAGTATTTATCCACTACATTTTACTACACTACGTTAAAAATCACAACTCACAAGGCACAAGTAATCGGTAAATGACAAACGTGAAAGATAATGACTTCCACTGTTTACGAATTATTTGTATTTATCTGAAAAACAGTGTCTGTTTGCTTAATTTTATATGATTTATTTTACATCTGGGTTACTTATTGTATTAGATGGCGTTTCCTCAACCTAATGCACAAAGAGGTTAGTAAGGGTTTTGTTTACCTTGCTATAAAGCAATGTCAAGGCAGAAAACATCATTTAACTTATTTATATATTTATTTCTAGAACTAACTAATAGAAAAATATTAGAGGAACTTCAGCTTAAAAAGCAGATGCTGTTGAAGCAGGGAGCTGTGGCGCCTCTTACTGCCACTACTATTTCCTTGACCCAACCAAGTCCTGTTAGCCAGCTGCCTATGTGCTCTATTCCTCCACTTTCTGCTACAGCTGTGAGTGAATTAATGCTTTTAAATAATTTAAAGGAAGTCCTAATACTGTTACTAAAATAATAATGTTTATAATTTGTTTTTATTTGCATAATAGGTTAAATTTTATATTTTTGCTGCATTTCAGGGTTTTCCGCAACTACCTGAAGCTAATATTGTAAATACAAGTCATAGAGCTGCTTTACAGCACGCAAACGCAACATCTTGTGGTTACTTTGTTTCACAAGATTCTTCTTTTGGTAACCAAATACTACCAGTTCTACCGAGATTTGATAATAAGTGAAATTAATATGTCTGCACTTATGAAACTGAAAACTCTTGAGGGTCATTTAGGTGCCCTTTCTGGATTTTCAGAACCTAAAATAGAGCTTGAACAATATGAAACACCAGCACATATAGCTGCTGTGGCTCTTTACACCATGCAGGTCTGTGTTTTGTAGCTTATACTGTTATTATTTATTATTAGTATGTATGTTTATTAAGATGAAGTATCTTATCTTTCCGATCAAAGGTGTTAGGATAATAAAACACAACTTAAATTTACTTAAGCCAAGTAATTAGCTAATATCTCTTGCTATGTTATGCTCTTATAACAAATCTTGATGAGACCAACTTTATATACAACACAGTGCCACTTAACTAATTATGAAATTTGATAATAAGTTTACCAACATTCAAAATACTACTTTTAGAACAGTTTATAATGAATAACATAAATTAATCAAGCATAACAATGCCATGTCAAATGGAATTTGAAAGTTGGTATGGGCTATAAGATATAAGATTCAATGCCAACAGTGAGTTAATTTTATATTCCCCAGTTACTTTATAGTTCTATGAACATAAAAAATGTTCATAAACAATAATTTAAACATACTTTTACTATTAAGTAAGCTAATAAGTATCATACAGACATAAATTAACCATATTTAATAAATTAAACCTTAATTTTCTCCAATATGTAGACTCAATATGAAGCTCTTGAGAATAAGTTAGTCCTAGATGCTGGTTGTGGGCCCGGTATGTTGGGCATTGGTGCATCACTATTGGGAGCAGGAATGGTTGTAGCGATGGACATTGATGATGGTGCCTTAGAGGTGTTACAAGAAAACATTGAAGAAATGGAAATTCCTAGCATTGATGCCGTTCAATGTGATTTTCTCAATTCAAAACATTGCAGGTATGTATAACAAACATGGATTATTTATTTAAATTTTTGATATATTGTTTTGAATAATAAAGTCAATGAAAGAAAAAAGCAACCACAGACCTAAAAACCTAAAAGATGTTATAATTCTATTACTATACCTTGGATCAATTGGACTTTCCTCATTCAGATATTGTCATAAAAAAATTCTGCATGTATTATAAAAGAATATGGATAGTTTGTTTAAACATATGTATATGAATGTTTTTTTTTTAATTAGCTTTGGTAAGGTCAAGACTTAAACCTGTACCTATTCAAAGTTTTGTATAGTATTATATGTGATAAGGGTTTGAAGTAGTTCTCGCAAGTTACATAGTGACTGCTGGTTACTAGTAAGACATTAATGTAAATATTAATTTACACCAATTATGTTTTAGATGGGAAAATTATTTTGACTCAGTGTTAATGAACCCACCGTTTGGTACTAAAAATAATGCTGGTATTGATATGAAGTTTCTCAGGATGGGTTTGGATCTCACTTGCGACAGTGTTTACTCCTTACACAAATCATCAACGAGGTATTAATTGATATTTAATAACAATCCAGCATACTAAATGAATACAAGAAGTTGATATCTTGATGATGATAATTAATTAAATGTAATAATTAGTTAATAATAAATTTAGAGTATAAGTTGTGTGAATTAAATTAAACAGACATTTAAATAACTTAACATATAAGATTATAAACTATTTAAATTTTGAGTGCTTTATTGTTGTTTGAATTTTCAGATAATTTCTAGCTAGTTTTTAATTATTCATTGGTTTTATTTTTTTAATTATAAACTTAGTCCTTACAATTTTGTTATACATATGTATGTACAAAGATAACTGATGTGATTGGCCATCTCAAACAATCTAAATAATTCAATATTTATTGTAAGCATTTGTTTATTTAATATACTTGAGGATGTTCGAATACAAATATATAGTTGCATTTAAGATTAAATGACATAATTTACAATGTTAATAAAATAAATTTATGGTAGAATTAATTAATGAATGAAAATAAGCTGTAATTCTATTTATAATTCACCATTTTCTTATAGAACACATATACAAAAGAAAATTAAAGAATGGGGAGTAAAAGGAAGTGTCATTGCAGAACTTCGATACAACTTACCAGCAACTTACAAATTCCATAGACAACAAACGAGAGATATTGCTGTCGACCTATGGAGGATACATCATTTATAATTATGAAATATAAAACAATATGACCGAAAATTGTCTATATCAATGATTTTTTTAAATAAATAGGCATGTTTTAAAATATTGTAAATATAAAATGAACTTGGGAAAATTAAAACATTTTTTTTATAAGAAACATTTATTTTAAAGTTTATCAGTCTTCACCTAGCTTACAGTCGAGCTATGAATATGGTTAGTTAAATAAGCTTTAAGCTTCATAAATTAATATAAAATGCTGCAAATACTCATTGGAACAAAAAAATCTTAAAAAAGTATATTTATATAATTTTGTCGATATATAGTCCCATATCAACCTCTCAATATAGAAATGCACTCATGGGAAAGAATATACGAAAAGTCAAATCTCTAATCTCCAAACTGAATATTCTGAGCAAGTTTGATGGTGCCGGAGTAGTTGACGGTGACGGTGGAACGGCGCATGTAGTTCTTCCAGCTGTCGGAGCCGCACTCTCGCCCACCACCCGTAGCCTTCTCCCCGCCAAAGGCTCCTCCCACTTCCGCGCCATTTGTCGGGATGTTCACGTTAACAATGCCGCAATCTGAGCCGTGGGGTCCAATCCACTGCAAGATTATTAATATTTAGAGAACTATTCAGTAGAAAGTAGTAGAAAGTATTCAGTAGTAATTTATACCATCAAAGCTATTTTCCCCAATAAATATGACTACAAAATCGTATGAACTATGACTGAATGGTCACCATCAATGACATTTATAATTTATTCTCGAATGCATAAATAACATATAAATACCTCAAACCATGATTGATATATATTTCAAAATTGTAAATTATAGTTATGTTCTTATGCATTGTTCTTATGTTTATATTTATATTAATTTCTGAATTTATTGCTGAGACAGGAAGTAATTTCAGAATTACAGGATATATTGGTAACGGGTGATTGGTGTTACCTTAAATACGTCGGCCAAATTTTCAGTGAAAAGACTGGATGATAGGCCCTGGTCGACTTCATTGTTGTACTGAATACCGGTGTCCAGGTCGGGGATCTTGATGCAGTATACGATGGGCGCAAAACATTCCGACTTCACAAGCGGGGAGTCGTGGGGCAATCCCGTTATTATTGTTGGCTCCACGAAGTATCCTTCACGCTCAATAACCTGAAAGAAGAGAGAATTATTAAATCTTAATATAGAAAAGGAACATTGATGCGAACAAAAAAATAATTTCGGCAATTTTCTTGGAATTTCGAATACCTATTTTACCTTAAAAAAATCAGGCCACATTTTAATGTTGATCTTATTAATAAAGATCACCAAAATAATGTTTGAATCACAAGCGACCATAAAAAAGCGTAATATTTTAATAGGAGTTATATATAATGTATATGCAATTTAAAAATGAAGAGTACCTATTTAAAGTTAAATTAAAGTTTAAAAATATGTTAAAAGTATAAATTAATAGAATATTGGACCATTTCTATTGTACACACATCTAAATTCTAAAAAGTTCTGAGGAATGATTCTTTTATTGCTCACTGGGACTCTAGATGTCCCCTTTTTTACGTTGCTTTTACGTCGACCCTTTGAATTGCATTAGTTAGATCAGAAACGAAAATTGGATTCACTTTTTGTTACTCCATAATTTTAAATTTAATAAAATTAACGACTTGCTTGCCTTTCTGACTTCATAAAACAAGGGCAACATAGCAAACTTTATAGTCTTGACTAATAGTAAATCATATCCTATCCTAATGGCTTTAATGTTTTATAGAGCACTTGAATATTCGTAACGTTTTAGTTCAAGCCAATCATCTTACTTTTCCTCCGAACTCAATCGTTCCTCCTTGCTTGACAGCTTCAGCGACGGTCCTCTTGTAGGCTTCGACGGCGGTAGGCGTATGCAGCGGGCCAATCAAGGTTTCGCTCAGTAGGGGATCACCAATCTTAGGCAGCACACTCGCGTATGCCTTCTTCAACCTTGATACTACTTCAGGGAATAGCTGTTTCGAAATTTTTATTTATGTTTAATTGCCAGTACAGTAAACCAGATACTTTATTCCTTAAAAAAAGTTTCAAACATACCAAAGAAGTAAAAAAAAGAAAAAACCAGGATAATGATTAACATCATAATCAGTCAAAGAAAAGCGAATACGTCTGCATTACTAGAAGATGGTCAATAATGGCGGAATTGCCACTCACCCGCTCGTGTATGAGCAGCCGTCGTGTGGTGGTGCAGCGCTGGCCGGCCGTGCCCGCGCACGCAAACAGAGCCGCGTTCAGCAACAGCTCTACGTTGGCGTCTGAGTTCACCACGATCGCGTTGTTGCCGCCCAGCTCCAGCAGGTGACGGCCGAAACGCCTCTGTACCTCCACACCGACCTACATGACGTGAACGTTTTATTATGTTATCACTCACTCTCATATTCTCGTGGGATAACTGACGCTCAAAAGATCAAACCTAGTCGTAACATACATTACTAAAATCATCAACTAACCATCTCCGGCTTAATGCAAAGTTTTTTTTTAAAAATAAAAAACGAGTAATTAATCTGTGGCCGGATTCGAAGTTGGTGCTCAAGTAGAGGCATTCAGTGCGATCGGCTTAATAAATTAACGGTATGACAAACATAAAGTTAAACTTAGTAAATAAAGCTAAATTAATTACATCCTGTCCTACAGCGGTACTTCCAGTAAAAGACACTAGTTTCATCCTGTGATCACGCACGAGCGTCTGTCCGATGTCCTTCCCACCGACACAGAGCGCGGCCACCGCCCCCGGGATGTTGTTCTTGACGAGAACGCTCTCGACTATCTTAGTGACGGCCACCGCGGTGAGGGGAGTGGTGTCTGATGGTTTCCACACGCTGACGTCTCCACAGACCTGACAGCAACAAAATTTTAAAATTAAAATACACCTACAGCAATACACATTTATAAAATTCCCATGTTCCTTTAGGTTTATAATTTGTAGGTTAACATTTTTACACGTAATAAAAAATTAAAATTTTTACCTGAAAACATGCTTATTGCTTACTTTATAATTAGGATTACATAAACAAAAACATACATAATATCTTCGTACAATATCGATTTTTTTGTATTGTTATCTTCGTTGAAGACAAATACTGCATTGGTAATGATTAACATTAGTGGCATAACCAAATGTGGGTTAGATAAGATAAGACTATTACTAAGTAGTTTCTGATAAAATTAGTTTAAATCTCGCCCAATCAATTATTTAATAAAAAAAATTAAATAAAATCTAATACCTACATATACCTAACGATGTGATATTTTACAAGTAAGATATTTGACAAAAGTGTTAAGTGTATAGGTACCATAGCGATAGCGCTGTTCCATCCGAAAACGGCAACTGGAAAATTGAATGCGGTAATTATGCCAATAGCGCCCAGAGGGTTCCATTTTTCGATAAGCACGTGTCCAGGTCGCTCTGAAGGAAAGATAGTCCCTGGTAGGGTGCGAGACAAGCCAAGAGCCAAGTCGCAAACGTGGATGTATTCAACAACTTCTCCGATGGCTTCGGGTAGAATTTTTCCTGCGACATAAAAAAAGTTTCTTATAAGTAATTAGTCAAATCGATATGTATTTTCAAGAAACTTTAAAGGCGTTGCTACCGATTACAAAGCCTTAAGAATAATACTTTTGTCTTACCCATTTCTAAAGAAACCAATTGTCCGAGAGGTTGTAGTTTTTCTCTGAGTGCATCACCAATTTGCCTAACGATCTCTCCTCTCGCAGGCGCTGGCATTTCTGCCCAAGTATGCCACGCATCCTGAGCGGCTGTAGCACAAGACTCATAGTCAGCTTGGCTAGCGGATTGCACTTCAGCAATAATTTTTCCATTTGCAGGACTGTAAGATTGGATTACCTAGAGAAATATTAATGGTAGTTTTAGGTATTGATTTTCATTGGAGATAAATCAAATTTTACTAACCAAACAAACAGTAAATGTATAAATTACCTGGCCATTCGCCTTCCATTTTCCATTGAACACACCTACATTGTTCTTTTCCAAACCTAAATCCCTTAAAAAGGAATATTTAGGATCGTCTATAAGGTAGGTGGATGCGTTTCTAGCCATTGGCAATCGCAAACGCAGAGCTAGAACACTACGACACAATACACGGTTCATCAGTAAACCAGTCATGAACGAATGTAATCGTGTGACTTGGTATAGCTGAACAAA
Organism: Vanessa atalanta; assembly: GCF_905147765.1. Lineage (NCBI taxonomy): Eukaryota > Metazoa > Arthropoda > Insecta > Lepidoptera > Nymphalidae > Vanessa > Vanessa atalanta. The sequence goes on along the minus strand of NC_061876.1, from coordinate 3,594,293 downwards.
GATAAAACAATCTTGTTTGTGAACAATAAAACGTGTACCATTGCCTTATCAAATTACCGATAAATTAGTTGCCGGGTCAAGACATTGAATAAATATCATTCATTTTATAATTATACTTTATCAAACATAAAACTTTCTTGCAGTAGTAAAATTTTTAGATCAGTGTTCAAATTCATGTGACTTAATTAACTATTATTTGCGTTATTCTTTTCAAATCATCCAAAATCAACGAAAGAAATATTTATCTTTTTATTATTATTATGATAAGCATATTTAAGGAGATAATAACTTTTAAGGAGCTGCGAAATATTAGATAATACGTCGATGTATTAATCAATTATTATTATTATAGAGGTTTGAAAACATATTATCAACTGCGAAGGCTAAATTAAACAATTAATTATCTTGGGTTGATTGTAATGTTGATTAATAAACACGACACATATAATTACCTACATCTTATATTTATTCTTTTATAAATAAACTTTGTACACAACTGGCAGTTACATTTATGTAGCTTTATCTAACAAAACTAAGTCAACATCAATATTGTTTGGTCAATGTTCTTGATAGGAAACAATTTTACATTAAATAATGCAATTATACTACATGATAACACATAAACTTTTATCGTCATCGAGTTTCCCTTCTCTCATTTCTTGTGCCTTTTGTGCGAGGTATGTATTCTGGTCTCTCTTAATCATCCATTCTGGCAAAGGTTTCTCCCAATCAGTAGGCGGTGACTCTCTCTTCTTCCAAGTATCATTTTGATAGTGAGCTGTTAATCGTTTCAAACGACGGATCTTTTCACTTTTGATCAATGCATCCTGTTCAGTAAAATTTATAATAAATAAAACAATAAAATTGTAAAATTATTAAACAGGGCCATTTTTTCAATAACAGCTGAAGGTTCAACAGCCAAAAGTAAAAATAAGTGTCCCTGTGCATTAAGCGGGCAGGTTGACACGGTCTAACGATTCCAAAGCATACACAAGTCCGCACATTAGGTGGCTTGCGAACATTAGACATGTTCTGATGGCGGATTTTTATGAAATAATACTTATGCGCAATTGGCGCGACGGCCACACGTTTTTTGGATGTACAGGATGGCATTGGATAAATAGTGTTTAATTTTAGAAAAACTATAACCACCTTGTTTAAGTCGGTTTCAAACAGAAAAGCCATATGGATATCATCAAATGAATATTCAGATAAAAATATAGATTGTATATTATTAATTTCTAATTCATTCAGTTTAAGGGAACTATTGAATATCACATTATTTGATATTTTAGTTTTGACTAGCAAATGATGTATAAAAATTAATTTCAAAATATTAGAGTTTTTTTTTAAACACCATATAAATTCATCTAATGAATCTGGTTACCAGTGGTGGCTAATAGTTTGAATTGATCGCTGTGGTCATGGCTGAATTGGGTAGCTTGGCTGTCTGATGGCCTTTACATTAAATTATTATAGTTCATATAAACATTAAAAAATATACTTACAGCCGCCTTTGTGTCGTTATCCTTGACCCATTTGCAACAATTCACATAATCCTTTTTCCATTGATTGCAATCAAGTGATTCACCGTGAATAAAGTACTGATGAAATCTCGCTCTAAAACTGGTACAGTCATCATATTCATCTTCATAAATTTCACAATCCCTTATCTGAATAAAAATAAAATTTACAGATTATATTTTTTTCTATGTTCTACCGATGTTAAAATGTTATCCATCATCAAACATGAGATTCAATATAAACACAAACATAAAATTCAGATGTGCTTAACTGGTCAAACATTTATAATTATGGCCATGGTGACTACCCATTAATAAAACTAAGTTAATTTAATGATTTAATTGATATCTATATTCATTATTAATTACCACCTTTATGATTTTCTGTTTGACCTAAAGGTTGACTGGCAGAGAATGCCTTCAGGCACTAAGTCCGCCTTTTGTCCTTTTGTGGTGGTCAATAAAGTATTTAAACAAGTAAATATCTATTTCAGTTACCTAAAAATTAAAATCAAGCATCGTAAATAAAATCCCTACTACATACAAGCCATTTTTCTGTGGGATCAATCACTGGTGCTGCTTCTTCACAATTTGTACTGCTTTCTGAATCGTTTTTCCTGTCTATATTTATGTTATCGCTGTTATTTTGAGACATATTTTTAACCTGTACAATTTCTCTTCCTTATTTTATAATTAAAAAGTAAGTTTCAATATATTTTATGTTTTAATTCATTATATAATAAATTTAATTGAACAGGAAAATAGTTATTCAAAAAATTGGTTACGAGAAAGTAATGCGAAAAAAACTACAACTTTTAGTGAAGAAAAATCAAACACGAAAACAGGTGTATAGATTGCTTCTATTAATTATTTTAAATTTAATATTTTGATCTTAACTTTTTAGGTTATGTTTTGACGTTTTGAGGTTACTTTCTTATGTCAAATTATAAATATGAAGTTCGAGCAGCTGTTTAGAATTTTGTTTTTTTTTTAATTTTTAGTTGTAGGAAGGTGAAAAAATATTCATAAACAGTTGTTTTACAAATATCTAACCTTTAAAATTCTTATATAAAATACAATTTTATAACTATAAAATGTCCTTTAAAAAATTTTAAACAAACTCATATATCTTTAATCTCTGTTTACTAATACGTATACCTCTTTAATATTTACTATAATTTACACAACGTAGCGGTTACTGGTTATGTACTCTGTCAATTTACATTAACTTTGAAAGACAAAGTATAATCTTAGGTCACTGACACTGACGCAGGATATTTGACATAATAATTTGTAAGCAGTTATATTATTATGACTTGCCTTATCAACCGTATTTCATTTTGCAGGAAAATAAAATGATCCAGCTTGCGTTGAAAGTGACCTTTGTACATTTTAAACAAACTCTGACGTTTTGATTAGTGAAAAGATTTCGTAGTGTCTGAGAAATAAAAAAAAATATTGTCTTTAAAATGTCGTTAAACAAACTAGTTGGTGGAGACTGTGGAGGTAATAATGCGCTTGTCCAGCTTACCAATATTGTAAATCGTGATGCTTCAATCACACAAAACCTGTCTCAGTCCGATAGGTTTGTTAATGAGTTTATGGCTCAAAATTCCCAAGCCCCTCAAACATTTAATATGAATGCTCTGCTTAATAATATGCCTGAAGTGGAGAAATCAAATATCTCGAAGACTACGCAATTACCTTCAACAAGTAATATATCTAATATACATGCCCAGAGATTGGTTCCATGGCAAGCTGGCCCTTCCACTTCATTTATGAGTGCACCAATGTTACCATTTAATATGCCATACCAGCCTTTATTGCAACCTCAACCTTCTTCTAATGTCCAGATTCAATATGTAAATGAAGCAGACTTGCAAAAAATATCAGATAATGATGTTAAAGCAAAAGCTCAAGAGTATGTAAGTAGTGTGCAAGAAGATGATGAACTTGCATATAATCAGTTTATGTCATTTATGAAAAGAATCAGTGCAGGGGAATTAAACCTAGGAGAAACATTAGAAGGGGAAGAAAAACAAATGAGTAAAGATGAAATAGTAGAGGAAATGGCAGAAAAATTCAAAGATGAATGGGCTAAACTAAGTGATGTAAATGATGATTGGAACAGCGAAATTGCTAATGGGATAGCTAAGGAGTATTCTTTTACAGAAGGAAATGTGATGTTAGAGAATAAAAGTGCTCTAGAAATAGGTAAAGAAAAATTAAAGATGGGTGATATACCAGGTGCTGTTCTATGCTTTGAAGCAGCTGCTCAACAACAGCCTGATTCGGCTGAAGTATGGTTCCTTTTGGGTACAACGCAAGCAGAAAATGAACAAGATCCTTTAGCAATAACTGCTCTGAAAAAGTCTTTAGAGTTAGACCCAAGACAATTAGAAGGTTACATAACATTAGCAGCAGCCTATACAAATGAAAATATGGGTAAATATGCATATTTAACATTATTAGATTGGTTAAAAGCCAGTCCTAAGTACAGTGACATGTTTCCACAAGATATAAATCCCCAGAAAATGAATTTGAAAGAACTAGAAGCATATGTAACATCATTGTATCTAAAAGCTGCACAAATGAACCCTGCACAGATTGATCCAGATGTACAGAATGCTCTAGGCGTTATTTTTAATATAAACCAACAGTATGACAAAGCTGTAGATTGTTTTAAGGCAGCGATTATGGTATCATCGGATAATGCGAAACTTTGGAATAGGCTTGGTGCTACGCTGGCTAATAGTGATAGATCAGAGGAAGCAGTTGAAGCATATCATGAAGCGTTAAACTTGGAACCTGGATTTATACGAGCTAGATATAATGTTGGCATAACATGTATGAATTTAAGTGCTCACAAACAGGCAGCAGAACACTTTTTAGTAGCTTTAAACCAGCAGTATAAGGCAAAGAGTATGCATCCAAATGCATCAAATACCGATACTAGTTCTTCAACAATTTGGACTACTTTAAGGATGGTGTGTTCATTCATGGGAGAACATGATGTTGCTAAGTTAGTGGATGAGAGAAATTTAAGTGAACTTAATAAGTTTTTTGAAGTCGACTCTTGAGTTGAAATAGTTGCATAACTCTTTATTATTATAATAATGTACTTTTGTAAGCATTATCACATTGTGATATTTCAATGGCAGAGGGCAATACTAATTAATCTATTTCTAGTGTATTAAGACAAGATATATTTTTATATTTGTTTTGGCATTTAAATGATAATAAAAGTTGTTGGTACATTTATTCTTTTAATTATTTCATAATTCTTATATCGTTTTGTCATAAAAAATATTATTGCATCATTTAGTTAGTGGTATTGTCATGTTGACTTTTTGTGCAGGAAACTACAAACTGAGCTGTCTAAAGGACAACCTTGTGGGTGATTATTATAAAACCAACATGGTTTTATTTGCATTTTCAAACCATCATTATTTTTTTTGCTCCTAGTATGATTTTTTACCTCATCTATAGTTCTTGGATACCGTAAATTCACACAACCATTTCTGACTTCAAATATGTGATGATTATTTCTTAACAAAGTTTGTAAACCACCACATTCAGATTTTAAAGCTTTTAATTTGTCAGATGGTAGAAGTTTTATAAGTTCATGAATAGCAACACTACTTCCCTTCGACCAGTTTGTCTTTAAATTGCATCCATCAAGCAAATAATTTGAAATACAAGTTATTATTGAGTCTGTAATATTTTTATCTAACTGTGTGCAATTTCTTACTCTTTCAATGGGGTCTCTCGTTTTAAATTCCTTTGTTTCAATATTTTGATCTGTTTCATTATTCATACTTAAGCCTATTTGATTACTAATCATGTACTGAATACAAGCTACAAACTTCTCATGTTCATCTTCTTTGTAGGTTCTCTTCCTACCAATAAAACATATTCTCTTTGTACTTGGAATTTTCAATCTGTCTACTTCGGTTTCAAAACCACAGTTATCACATACTTTTCTAACATATTCCAGGTATTCTGTGTACTGACTTTTTGATGAATTTTGCCTTCGATATTTTGTACCATCAAAGTTGTATGCACAACAGGGTAGCAGGAAAAAATTGGATTTGTAGGAATTTTGTGCAGCAATCACTGGGATCCATGGAGTGAGTTCATCAGAATGATTTCCTATTATCCAATCCACATCAGAAAAGATATGCATATTTGATGGAGTGACTGTTGTTTCCTATAAAAAATATTTAAAAATTACACACATTTCAAACTGAATGAACACAATTATTTTATATAAAACCTACTTTTAAGTTAATATTATTGGGGTATAAGTCCCATATTTTTCTCTTCCTAACATCAACCCCATATCCGGTGTGTCCTTCCATACTTAAAATATAAACAAGCAAACCATTGCCACATCCAATATCAACAAATGATTGTGGGTTAGTATCAGTCCCCCACAGAAGTAGCAAGTATGTAGCAATAGCAATATCTTCATAAACAAACTTTGTTGGGTCTGTACATTCTGGCCAAATCTGAAACAAAATTTAATCAAGAAAATTTATATAATAGTATATATTATGTTCTATACATCTACATCAATGAATGCTTTTGAATATAAAATATTTTGGCATGATATTCATACCATTGTATTCAGTATTTTTCAAAAAAGGTAGAAAGACACAGTAATGAGTTGCCAGGTCAGCAAGTATACTTATATAAAATATAATAAAATTAAATAAATGAATGTGTACCTTAACCATCTCTTTACCATATGTCAATTTAAGTTCATTATATTTTGTATAGTATTCTTCATTTGGTACTAATGCTAAAGATTCATTGCATATTTGAACTTGTTTTGTAGATATTTCATGACACCATTTTAGGACTTGAGGTAAGACAGTACTTTGTAACCATTGGTGAGATTTAGTCACATTTTCTATAAAAACAAAAATATATTATCCTGTATGTTGTTTAAATTTAAAAATAAAATTAGATAATTATACGAGAAAATATATGACTAACCAGAAAAAGTTTTTAATATAACTTCATCCCCCTGTAAAGAAAAGCTATAAGAAAATGTTGGACATAGGTTTTGTTCATTTTCCTTAGGTGTCACATCAAAAAATCCTACTTGTGTTACAGATTTATTTTTATAAATTATTTGAAACGCATGCGATTCGAGGTAACTTTTGGGAAGAAGCTCGACTAATAAAATTTCATTTTCAGTTTTACATTCTCCAACTATTTTGACTTGTTTGTTTTTAAGGATATCATCTAAAAATTGCTTTTTGTTTACAATTTCTAGTTGCCAATTTTTCAATTCATTTTTCCAGGAAATATCATTGTCTTGTACATAATATCTATTCAGAATAGTGCATCCCCATAACCTTTTATTGACTACGTGAGGTTTTGTTATTAATATATTAATTGATTGCCAAAATAAATTTGGTTTTACTTTAATACACGACGCAGAATCATCATCCATATTGTATAAAAAAAAGTTTCATTAACACTTATTTAAAATAAATCATTCTTTGATTGTTGATATTGTTAAATACAAAGTGTAACTCTATTACTCTAAGTGGTAACAAGTTGATGTGGATTGTGGGATGAAAAATGACATTATGATTTATGAATTATGACAAATGACAATATTGTGTATAATAATGGCAATATTGGCGTCAAAGACGGCAGACCAATCACCTGACACCTAATGACAGTTGAATCAATATTTCGAGGCTATCATAATTAAATTTGAATAGTGTGCTACGTATGGTAATATTCTGGAAAATACTTTTTATACGAACTTATAATAACTAAAATATTTTTAATTTATATATTTATTCGATATAAACATGAAAAAAACTTCTTTCCGTTTATACTTAGAACATTAGTCAATTTTTACACTATCAAGATATATCAATGACAAGATATTTAAAGCTGTTATTGTTGTCATTGAGTGCGATAAAATCATTTTATTTATCAATAAAAAATATTTATCAATGAATACTGAAATCAGTAATATGTTTTCGTATTTGATGTTATGTGATGATTCTAATTATCTTGTACTTAGCACTTTTGAATCATCATTTTACGTGGTTTATAATTTGAACGTTTTGGAATGCAGATTCTAATGAGAAAACCGATGAGAAACTTTTAAATCAATCAATAAATATACATGTAATAAATAAATTTAAATGTATAAACATAATTAATAAATACGAACTCCAACTCCTTAATCAATTATTATAATACTGTACAGTATAATAAACCTTATTAATTAATGTTTTCAACACAAGTTCTTAATTTATTTGTTGTTAAGTAAATGTTAAATGGGTTACAGCTTTATAAAGAGCAGTTATGTAGTTCCAACTCTATTACCAGTCTACTATCAATGTCAATAGTAAAATGTAAAAAAACACTTTGGTACCGTGACACACAAAAAGTCGTTAATAAAAAAGCTTTAATCTGTGACACAATCACTATTGACCCTGTCAAAGTGTACCTTATTGTTATTTGCATGTTTTTTGAAAGCTCTTTGTATTAATTTTTTGTAAGAGATACATACTATTTATGTCCACCTTAAATAAATATATTTAGCCATCTATGTAGGTAATGTCATATACTGAGCTTGAACATGGATATCAAGGGTTGCGTCAAGCTGCTCATCAGCCACAATTTTATGTCGGCGATGACGGTAATCTCGTCCCAATAAGACCTCCTGTAAGTAAATAGTAGGCTTGGTGCTTTATATCCATTCATAGATTTTCGTATCAATACATTTGTTCAATTCTTAATATTGAGCTATTAATCCTGCACAAACATAAGAGATTTGCGTAATGAATGTAGTTGTATTGATCGAAATCTACCAAATTGAACACGTAGCATCCATTACACTGTTATACATTGCTCATACTAAGAAAACATACTATTTCCACTAGAATAATAACTAAATATACACAGTTTTGCAAAATCAATATATCTATGTCAATATGAATAGATAAATCAACTTTGCTAGATTTTCAAAGCAAATAATTTATTACGAACAAATTGGCCACAGTTCAACAAACAATAGACTCATTATAAATACTACTTAGAATTTATTTTGTACCATTAACACAGTGGATAATAATAGCAACTTAATATTTCTTATATTTATGACAATAAAAGTTGTAATGACAATGACAAGTGAGGTAACACAACATGTTAATTTGTGTCAAGAATGTGTTGGTTATCATGTATATTTGTGACCAATCATTTGTGAGCTCACTCATGATACTTATCATGAAATTGTGTGTAATTATGATAGTGCTATGATTGTGAGTGATGGAGTGGCAGTGGCTTAAGGACTGGTGGCGTTTAAAAAGATGGAGAAATAAAAAAAAGAAGGAAGAGAGTGATGATGAATTTTGTTACTGTGATGAATGTTTACCTGATGTGAGCTTTGGTTGAACTTTAATTGATATTAAAAAATTACCTAACTTGCTATTAATGTGTGCAGAAAACTTTGTTGACCTTGCTAGTTTATGTTATTATTAGATCTTTACATTAAAAACTATGTGTAAATATACATATGTAACAAATACAACACCATGTATTGTATAAGCATATATTAGGTTGATTTGCATAAAATATGTATGTTAACATAAATGATGTGCATAAACATACTTATAGTTTCAGTTTTTAATTTAATTTTTGGTTACATAACAAAATCAATATTTGTTTACATATGTCACTATTCATTTTCCTTGAACAAGTTTTAGTGGCCTTGTAAAAATTGTTCTGGTTGATAGAAAATTTTACCCGTTCACACTAAATATAGGCAGTTCTTGTTAATATTTTTATAAATTTTTAAACCAGTTTTCATCTATGAATTTAAAACATCATAGTAAGTGAAGAGGTATTATGATAAACTTCCAAATATTATCTTTATCTCATGCAGTATAACACTTATGGAGATAAAATTGAAGATTAAACTATGTAACTCGACTAGTAACTGTGTTTTCAAGTGACTCTTAAGAAAAACATATTTAAAGCATCACAAACACTACAAACTTTACTAGAATTATTTTACTTAATATTGTAAAGTTTATGGTAATTATTAAATAATTAGTAAACATAACTTATAAATGAGTATTCAGGTATTTACATATATTTAGGAACAATTAATACATATATATTTATGAATAGAAAAGCCCAAATGCTAAACAATGATTACTTCTTTCATGAGTATTTAAATATCTTGAACTGTTGGTGTGTGGGTGAAAGCCGCTTTCTAAATTTTATATTATAGCCCTGCTAATTAAGCCTTATGCACATATTGGTCCTGATGATAAAACAATCTACTTTTCAAATATAATTAAAACAAAATAGTTTATATTTACATGTCCCGAGGTTCTGAAAATATACCAGTTGTCAGTCAATGGACGAAGTATAATGTCTTTCTTCATTTGACTCAAAAATAGACATTGCTGATGTTTACATTTTACCTTCTTATTTATGTATTGTAGTTAGGATCATGGTCGATAAGATTAAGTTAGTTAATTTACTAATTATTTTTAATGATCTTAAGAAAGACAATGTAAATACAACCGGCAATAATACCAGAAATAAGTAACTTTTTTATTAATCATTAAACATGTACATATATTTCGTTTCTGGCTCTATACATATCCCTCGCACAAAGGTGTTTTTTACAGACTAAAAAATTATATAAATGCAAATTTACAATATTTACAATATTTGTTAGAAAGATGGTTAGTTACATATAAATAATATATATATATATATATAATTAATTTAACATACATTATCTTGAATGTCTGAATTGAGCAAGTCTGAGATGATATTAATGAATGAGTACCAAACCCTTTTTTTTGTAATGCATTATCCACAATTGATGTTATTATCACAGGGCGAGTTGGATCTGTGCGAGCCTTTAGACCCGCACAGTGATGGCGGGGGCAAAAAAGTTGTGGTCGGCGTATGCGCCATGGCCAAGAAGTCGCAGTCGAAACCGATGAAAGAGATCCTCACCCGACTGGACGAATTCGAGTTCATTAAGATGCTCGTCTTCCCAGAGGAGGTTATCCTAAAGGTTCTGCTCAATATCTAACCACTAGTGGAACAAAATAGCTTTACAAGCTTCGCATCAAGTATGTTAGACTTCACCTCGTCAAGAGTGTTATTTTGTTTCACTACTATACATTACGTTTTTAGATATTTTCCTTATTAACAAATTCACACACTGAAATACTATCTTCTTATAAATGTAATTATTTGTATAGTAGAGCACTCTAGCGCGTGATGCATGGATTTATTTAAAGGCGATAAATAACTGCGCACGTATGAAACTGTTTTCATTTCCTAGCGTGGTTCGCTTTATTTTTGCCTGTATCATATAACGTAGGAAACTATTGAATGTTGTATTGTGTTTATATGCTTTTGCTGGAGTTTGTAACATACTGGAATGTTTTGAATGACGTCAGTTTTTTAAAATTATAGAAGCCGGTTGAGGAGTGGCCGATATGCGATTGTCTGATATCGTTTCATTCCAAAGGCTTCCCTCTCGATAAAGCTATTCAATACGAAAAATTAAGGAAGCCGTACGTGATAAATAATCTTCACATGCAATATGATATTCAGGTAATTTACAATTGAGTTAATTAGTTGAATTACTGGTAACAATTACTGTTCTTTTCACAATCTTTTAATTACATACGTGTATCTCTATGTTTGATATATATGTATGTCTTAATGAATGAATTAATGAAATAAAAAAAAAAGCTTTTTAATTTATAATGGGAGGCTGACGTTATAATGGTCCACCTTATGGTAAGTAGCCATCACCACCGACTAACACTCGCTGAGTTCGTGGGTTCAAACCCTGCTAATAAAAAGTTATTGGGTTTTTATGTCACCCAAAGTTGGGATGTTAACAGTGTTTACACTCCATTACTTCGTAAAGCATGTGAAGCCGGTGTTTTTGCGTCTGAACTCAAACCAGTAGTGTTGGATTTCCCGTCCCATTAGAAAATAGGAGTAAGGGAATAGAGAGTGCACGTGTCTGCACTATAATATTTCGTGCGCTGCTTACTATTCTCTCTTGGGTGGGACCGAAATGACAGAAGTTGGTCAGCGATATTTTGCTTGTATTAAGACTAGCTCCTTTTCCCCTTTTAAACCAGAAAACGGTAATACCAAGTAATAATGTTTTGCCGAGGACAAAACTAACCAGCAATATAAAAATTAAAAATGTTTTTTTTTTTTTACTTTTACAATGAATCGTATAAAATAGGACTAACAATCGTATAAAATAGGAATTATTGGTTCACAACTTTTACAGGATCGGAGAAGAGTGTACGCAATTTTAGAAAATGAGGGCATAGAAATACCGCGCTATGCTGTTTTGGACAGAGATTCACCGGATCCAAAACGTACGTCTATACTCTTTGGTCAAAAATGTAAACGTGCTCATATAACAAGATACATGGTAATATTAAAATTCTTACAGATCATGAATTAGTCGAATCGGAAGACCACGTAGAAGTAAACGGGGTTGTATTTAATAAGCCATTTGTTGAAAAACCGGTATCGGCGGAAGATCATAATATTTACATATATTACCCCACTTCCGCTGGAGGGGGGAGCCAGAGGCTTTTCAGAAAAGTAAGTATTAATTTTACCAATAAACGTATTCCTAATATATTGTAATTATATTGTTACATCTGTGTCTTAGTGCGTAGATACTAAGCCAGAGACAAAATTCAAGTAGAGAAATTATAAAATGAAAAAAATTGTTTTCCGTTTGTCTCTGCCCGTAGACATTATCCTTGTATGAAATATTAATAATTTCTCATAATACTGATGCGCCACCAACCGTAGGAACTAAGATGTTATCTTCCTTGTGTAGTTACATTGGCTCACTCACCCTTCAAATCATATCACAGTAATACTAATGTATTTATTTGCCTACCCAGACGCTTTCACAAAGCCCTACTATTGGTGGTTACCAATGAAATTTTAATGTAATCATTAAGGAGCGGCATATTATCTATGTTTTGTAACTAAATATGTTGTTTTTATAGATAGGAAGTAGGAGCAGTATTTATTCTCCAGAATCTAGAGTTAGAAAGACAGGATCATTTATTTACGAAGATTTTATGCCTACTGATGGTGAGTTAGTACATTTGGGATTCGGTAACAGAATTTAATTGTAGATTTAAATGGACAAATTGTATATATTTCGTAATTATAGGGACAGATGTAAAAGTATACACAGTGGGTCCAGATTATGCCCACGCGGAAGCCAGGAAGAGTCCAGCGCTGGACGGCAAAGTGGAGCGTGACTCGGAAGGCAAAGAGATACGGTATCCCGTTATATTATCCAATCAGGAGAAACTTATATCTAGGAAAGTTTGCTTGGCATTTAAACAGACGGTGTGCGGTTTCGATTTATTAAGGTAAGTTTAACTCATTTTCGAGAATGTTCCAAGTACACTAAATGTCGAAGTTAAATATAATATATGAATGTTTTTCAGGGCGAATGGCAAATCATTCGTATGCGACGTAAATGGTTTTTCATTTGTTAAGAATTCAAATAAATACTACGATGATTGCGCCAAAATTCTTGGCAATATGATTCTGCGTGAGCTGGCACCCACGTTGCATATCCCCTGGTCTGTGCCCTTTCAACTGGACGACCCTCCCATCGTGCCCACCACTTTTGGTAAAATGATGGAATTGAGGTGCGTGGTGGCGGTCATTAGGCATGGGGACAGGACGCCCAAGCAGAAGATGAAGGTCGAAGTACGCCATCCCAGGTAAACATATTCAGAAGGGTAACCAATTCATTGAAGACCTCCGTGGTAGAGTAGTTTGTACACTGGTTTTCATGGGTACGCGACTCTGAGGTCCCGGGTCCGATTCCCGGCCGAGTCGATGTAGAAAAGTTTTCTATGTTGTCTTGGGTCTGGGTGTTTGTGGTACCGTCGTTACTTCGACATTCCATAACACAAGTGTTTTAGCAACTTACATTGGGATCAGAGTAATGTATGTGATGTTGTCCAATATTTATTATTTATTTATTATTATTATTTGACAATAATGTGAATTGTAAAACTCATTTCACTAGTGATTTAAATGGATTTCGAAAAGAGATGTTAAAGGTTATAAGGTAACACTATACAGCGAATGATTTAAATTAGACAACATTGGCGATATATAATCGTAAAGAAAAAAGAGGCGGTCTCTTCAATCTTAGGGTTTTGAGTTTTCTCAATAACATACCTGACTTTCCAAACTCTGGTAGCAGTAGCGTATTTTATATTATTATTCTATTATCTTTTAGAAGTTTTATATTTAATTGTTGAGACTCCCTTAAAATTCTTCAATGAAATGTTTATTATTTCTTCTATTTATTTCTTGTTTTCCCTAGGAGTGTTTCAAAATCCTCAGTCATCAATGAAAAAAGAATGGGGTACAATTAGTATAATATTTATCGTGAGAATAATAAAATCGTTTTTAATTACAGGTTTTTCGAAATATTCGAGAAGTACGAAGGCTTCAAACGCGGGCACGTGAAGCTGAAGAAGCCGAAGCAGCTGCAGGAGATCCTCGACATCGCGCGCGCGCTGCTGGCCGACATACACACGCGCCACGCCGACCCCGAGATCGAGGAGAAGCAGGGCAAGCTGGAGCAGCTGAAAAGCGTACTCGAGATGTGAGTATAACCCTAGGCCAGGCCAAAATTTAGGACAAAAGATTTTAAATTTATTTGTTAATAATATTGTTGAATAGGTGATGGCATACTATGTATAAAATTGCAATTGTAAATAAAATTCCAAAAAGTATATTTTTCGCACGTAGTAAAGTGTAAAGAGAGTTGTACACGCCCATGGGCCCACGACAAGATTAATCCGGTTTTACCTAGAATGCTTATCTTAAAGATATAAATATACTGGTTTTTGTATCCCTTAGTAGGTATTTTATGTTATACTCTAGGTTTTAATACATATAGTATAAAAATATCTGCGTGATTTCGCAGGTACGGCCACTTCTCGGGCATCAACCGCAAGGTGCAGATGAAGTACCAGCCGCGGGGCCGCCCGCGCGGCTCCAGCTCCGACGACGGTAACGCCACGCACGGTCCGACACCACCTACTGCCTACCGCCTACCGCCTACCGCCTACCACCTACCGCCCCGACACGCTTGCTATGCACTGTGACGATGGAGCTCATGTTTATGATTATTAGAAAACCAAATCAAACCAAAATCTTAATCATTTATACAATGTAGAAGCATTACCCTTATTTATTCCCGTTTAGATTGAAAATTACCATTATATTTTTTATATATATTTTATTTATCACAGCTTTATTGAAATTATAATGTATATAGAGTGCTACCTGCGGTTTTATCTCAAGCAAAGGCTTGAGATAGTTATTGTGAGTAATTGTAATTCCTTGTAGATATTTAAATTACAGAAATTGTTTATTTGCATTTCATTTAATGCAACAATTCAAATAAGCGTAAGTAATAATACGTGGTTTTCATATATTCAACCAAACAAATGAATATAAGTTAAAATAAAAATAAACAAGTACTATAGTTTTCTTTTTAAATAATGGAGTGATCTTGCAAAGTGCAATTAAAGTCATATTGCATAGCAAGTGTAATTTTTTAAGTTTTTATTTTGCCTCATTGTTAAAAGCAAAATCCATAAACGGTTTTATATATTTTCTTTTGATAATATACATCTGGATAACGAGGCTTGTCGCAGTAGGATGCGACGGGGAGCCGTCCCTGGTGCTGATCCTGAAGTGGGGCGGGGAGCTGACGCCGGCCGGCCGCATCCAGGCCGAGGAGCTGGGCCGCATGTTCCGCTGCATGTACCCCGGCGGGCAGGGCCGCCACATTCCGGGTACGGAGCCCTCAGTGCCTGAGAGCTTAGCTCCTAGAAGCGGTCTCCTTATTAAACTTAAAAAATTATAATAATCAAGTTATGAGATTATCTGTTAAGTTCACAAAAAAAATTGTATTTACAGAACAGTTGCAGTTTGACTTACAATTTGGATTAAGAATAATGTAAAATATTGACACCTCGTCAACTTTAAAGTAGAAATAGAGTGATCCTCGGCTCAATGTGCTATATATATATATATATATATATACATATTACATATACTTCTTACACATATCAAATTAAAAGAAATAATCTGACGTCACATGTTGCATTGTTCTCGTACTTGGAATAGGCGAAGGCAGTACCCAGGGGCTCGGACTGCTGCGCCTGCACTCCACGTTCCGCCACGACCTGAAGATCTACGCGTCGGACGAGGGTCGCGTGCAGATGACGGCCGCCGCCTTCGCCAAGGGGCTGCTGGCGCTCGAGGGGGAGCTGACGCCCATCCTCGTGCAGATGGTCAAGTCCGCCAACACCAACGGCTTGCTGGATAACGACTGCGATTCCTCCAAAGTACAAAATATGTGAGTTCCTCGACCGAGGGCCGGTCGCTCGATTTAAGCATCGTGCATCACAATGGGGCGACACCCACCCACCTACAATTCTACTGCTAAAAATCATCACCAAATATTATGCACCCGCGACCCGGCCTAGAGAGTATCGCTTAGGATTAGATTAAGTTAGTGCATCGCACGGAACCGGAATCGGGTCGTTCACAGGGCGAAGGCGCGGCTGCACGAGGCGATGCAGGTGGAGCGCGAGTTCAGCGCGGAGGAGCGCGCGCGCATCAACCCGTGCGCGTCGCTCAGCATCGCGGCCGCCATGGACTTCGTGAAGCACCCCGCGCGCACGTGCGCGCACGTGCACGCGCTCATCCGCCAGCTCGTGCGCATCGTGCTCGCCAAGAAGGACGACCCCAAGACCAAAGGTCCGGTCCGGTGAACTTGCGGTATCTGGCCAACTCCAATAGATTTAAGGATAAGGTACAGTTACGCTCAGAATAATCCCATTTTTCTAGATACGATATTATACCACGGCGAGACTTGGGAGCTGATGGGTAGAAGATGGGGCAAGATCGAAAAGGACTTCTGTACGAAGAATAAGACGTACGATATCTCTAAGATCCCGGATATTTACGATTGCATCAAGTACGACTTGCAACACAACCAGCACACGCTTCAGTTCGACCAGGCGGAGGAGCTGTACATATACGCGAAGTACTTGGCGGATATTGTTATACCTCAGGTTAGTTGAAATATCATATAAATAACATAATTGTCCCTTATATATATAGACTTTAAAATACAAGACTACAAATTACGAATGGTGTTTTTTTCGAATTGCGAATTGGGAATTTGTGATCGGTTTTATAAAATTTAATAGCTTTGCTATTTAGATAATCTTAGGATTATGAGAGTAAGGTAACTTTGCATTACTAGCACACTACGCACATACGTCTTTACTATGATGACTTGTGCAATTCCTTAACAAGACATTAACCATGAAATTTTTGATCACTACGTTTTATCTCATAACGTACGCATGTACATCGGTGTGAGATAGTTTTATGCAGAGAGAGCATTGTGACAATTATGTGTCGAGAAATCTCAAGTTATAAGTTTAACATCATTCATCTACAATCTGTCAGTGTAGTAATCATGTTAATATTAGTATACGAAAATCTGGATTTTCTTTATTTTATAATAACAGTTTTATGGTATTTAAAATGGTTAATGTTTATTTTAAAGGAATATGGATTAACGATGCAAGAGAAGCTTACAATCGGGCAGGGCATCTGCACACCCTTGCTCAAGAAGATACGAGCCGACTTGCAGAGAAATATCGAGGAGTCGGGAGAGGAGAATGTCAACAGACTCAATCCGAGGTAAGAGTGTTTTGTGGACCTATATTTATAAAGTAAGGCACTAGTAAAATTTACACTAGTTTTGAGGCGAATCAGTTTTAGTCATAACCGTCTTCTCTTTAATCGCTACAACATAAAATTTGAAAAGCCTAGAGATAAATAGTATGCAAAATTTCATAATTAGAATAACGTAATAAAAGAGTTTTTACAACCAATACTAAACGAAGTCGGATCAGCCCGCTCTGTTATATAAAAAGCAAGCTAGCGGCCCTGGCCCGTGCCAGTGCCAGTGCCAGTGCCAGTGCCAGTGCCAAGCTTAACGCGGTGTGAGAGTAAGGCGCGCCCCCCGGGCAGGTACAGCCACGGCGTGTCGAGCCCGGGCCGCCACGTGCGCACGCGCCTGTACTTCACGAGCGAGAGCCACGTGCACTCGCTGCTCACCGTGCTGCGCTACGGCGGCCTGCTCGACGTGAGTGTACAGCTGGAGACCGTTCTTTATTCTTAATTTATACAAATATTGTTGTATTCTATATACGAATTTTAAGTTTACCGACTTAGAAAATAAGTCAGACATACGCTATATATGAACAAATCTGTGTAACAAATCTCAAAGAAGTCGAAGAAAAAGAATCACGAGCATCAAAATTATTCAAATTCTCATATGTTAACAATTCTCAATAAAAAATATACACACACAATAACTATGACTATGCACGTTTTTGAACAGATTGGTTTTAGAACAGAAAATTGAAATATCGTATGTAAGATAATATACAGTTTTTGGACCAAGGACGCGAACTGAGAAGGTTTTGTAATGTGAATGTACAATGAGTAGGTGGTGAAGGATGAACAATGGAGACGCGCCATGGAGTACGTATCGATGGTGTCGGAACTCAACTACATGTCGCAAATAGTGGTCATGCTGTACGAGGATCCCACCAAGGATCCGTACTCCGAGGAGAGGTAAACGCCTTATTTATAGCTAATTATATAACTTATACATTTATTTCCTTGATTGACTCCCCGTTTAGAACAATCAACAGTTATATTTATATTTTATGTTTTATATCCAGTTTCGTAGATTTTGAATATTTGTGTGTTTGTATGAGCCTATATTAGGGAGTATTTCTCTTTCAAGAGTAATTAAATTTAGGTATAGATTCCAAATCAATTCATCAATTTCATACAATGCTCAATAGTAACTCGTGCCTGGCCATAGCCTGGTTGTAAGGTTATTTTATCTTTCGTTTAGTTCAATTAACCATTAAAATATCAAATATAATAAACCTAGCTCACGGGTACATAAATGTGTTTCCTTAAAAGTGAGATACCTATCGTTCCTCGAGCACTTTTTTAAAGTAAGTATTTACCCTCGAAGATCTACCGTCAGGTTCCACGTGGAGCTACACTTCAGTCCGGGCGTGAACTGCTGTGTGCAGAAAAACTTGCCGCCCGGGCCCGGCTTCCGGCCGCACAGCCGGAACCACTCCACCACCAACAATTCGGTACTCCTCGCCGCTCTCACGCCCATTGTATTGTTCCTCTTAGATATTTGAAAAATATTACTTAATTATTTCTTCGTTTATTTTTACACCAATAATATTAGTGCTTAACGTGCGCACGCGCATTTGTTTTGATAAAAGATGTAAAATAATCATGAAAAAAGTGAAATTACAGAATTCGATCGACGATGATTTCAATATAGTGTATTTTCTCTTATATAAGAAATGGTACATAAACAAAACAAAAATCTGTTGATCTTTGACTTACTAAATCTATACGATAGATTTTTTTCATTTATAATCTGTAAATTACAAAACAGAGTCCGTCTGATGAAGTGAAGTGTATAGAAGAAGAGGGTGAGGATGACCAGATGGCCAGCCAGGAAACATTACAACCCGTGAGTCGAAACTTTATATATGCCTTGTCATTTTAAAACATTTGCCACAACCGGAGAAAAAAGTACGCACCGTTAAAATTAACATTTACATAATATATACTATTGTCATTCTAAATATGTTAAAGTTACTTACTTTGTCTCCACGTTTCTGTGCTGATGTTCCAGCGGAAATGTAGGCGTAATTATAAACAATCGTAGAAACGGCTCTGGATGAACTCCATTGACAATTTTCATATATATAATATTGAATTTAAAACAGTGCGTACTTTTTACTCCAGTTCTGTATTCATATCAATTATAATATTGCATGCCGAATTATATGTAAATGGTGAGTAAATACTTGGTGGGGTAGTAGGGTAGTAAAGGCTTTGTGCAAACCTCTCTGGGTAGATACCACTTACTCATCAGATATTCTACCTCTAAACAGCCGTTCTCAGTACTCTTGTTGCTGTTTAAAGGATGAATGAAAAATTATTTAAGTAATTACAGACACGAGGGGTATAAAATCTTAGTTCCCAAGGTTGGTGGCGCATTGGGGTTATATGGAATTGTTAATATTGCTTACAGGACATTGCTTAAGGGTGGTGGTGACTACATACCATCAATGATCCATTTGCCCGTCCGCCTACCTTTATCATAAAAAAGAAAATAGTAGAACATATAAAAATGCTGTCGCCATTACCGTTATTAAATATCAATGATATAAAAAATGTTTCCAGGACAATCTGGACGAGCTGGACAATACATTCTCACCCAAGAAAACGTCGAAATCAAAGCTGAGACCGTCGGATCCAATACCTATTTGGTAAGAAACTCATTCATAGATATTTAGTATAAATTTGCTGTTGCGTTGGCCATATTTGTATAAAATTACGTTAGTAAATGTACTTTTGTAACAATCCTTACTAGATATTTCTTATGGTTGTAACCAATTACCTGTAGAGAAGGTTATATAGTAGGTCTTTACCGAATTTTTTATTGTTTACAAAAATTATGTACTTGAATTTCCATCTATCAAAAAGTTATTGAATATAGTTATTCAACATAGACTATTTTTAACCTGAATGCCAAATAAGCTAGTTTCATTTTTAGCTAGTTTCAAACTAAAGTACCAACTTTAGTTTTACAGTTAAAAAAAAAATTATTCTCTTTTTGGCTTTTAAAAAATATAATATCAACGCTTACAAAAAGTCTATGTCTCATCTGGTGCAGTTAATGACGCCATATACAATATTAACATTAGTTCATTGTTTTAGTTTGTAAGCAAGACGTTATATTAGCAAATTATTAAGACGTTATATTAGCATATTAGCAAATATTGTGCATAACTTTATCTGTGAATTTAAAGAAAACAAATATTTCATTCGTAAAGCTACTAGCAACTACACAATAGGTATTAAATTAATACACTTCCCGAACGTTTTTAACTTATCCTGTTCTAAACAGCTATATTCTCTTGAGATCTGACAAATCTTCATGTCTGTTTTAGATTAAGGTTGCAAATATAAGGTTCTGGAAATTCAGACTGAGTAGTCCTAAATGTAGATAATAATCGATATTTAAATATCGGAGGAGCTTCGGACATATTTTTACGTCGAACCCGCCACTCGATTATCTCTATTCGGGCATATTTTTCTACATTTTACAAACCGTAATCAAGACATACCTTTGAAAACATAAGTTTTGTCAGATCTCAATTGCAACTTTCACTAGTTATAAGTTTTTCTGTGACCGTCGTGCCCGCAGCAACCTGCACTACACGGTGAGCGGGCACGAGGCGTCGTCGCTGGCGGCGCGCCTCAGCGAGGAGCTGCGCGCGCGCTCGCACGCGCCCGCCGACCCGCCCGTGCGTACCCGGACCGACCCCCCCACCCCGCCTCACCTCCTCCGCCCTATTCCGTTGTCGAACTTAAGACTCCCCTATGAGTCGGCTGGCACCTCTTTGAGAAACATTAACTTTTCTCGGACTGTTGATCGTGACAATTTTCACTATATTTCCGGTGACAGTTGAAATGGCTCACCTGAACGAAAATCGAATAGTATAACGATAAATGTTTGGGGCATGAGCTGCCGAATTGAGGCACCTGAGTGTACTCGATATAGTACCACTTTAATCTAAAAACAATAGTTTATTATTTTTCTTTTTTCTCATACTTACGCTTATCAGAGGGAGGAAAAAGAAACGAAGGACGCCGAGGAGCCGCAGCCGCGTGCGCGCAGCTACGACCAGCACAAGCAGACGCCCGACAATGGTAAGACACGCACACGTGCACTCTGCACTGCCCGCTCGGACTGCCACGCGTGAGTTTTACCGACTAACGACATCGTAACAAAATAGTCAAGGCTTAGAAGTGTTTTATGTTGATTAGTCACAGGTATTTAAAAATATAAATATAAACTTCAGTTTGCAAGTGTTGTTAACAACAAAAAATGAAAATAGCTGCTGTGAAAAAAATATTGATTTTAAAGTTATCTGAATAAGTTTCTGTTGAAGTTTTTGTAATATTCTAAAAATATTTTTATACTACCCTTAAAACTTGAGAAGTTTTAGACTCGCTTGTTTTGACAATTCATAGTTCATATAAACAGCACATCTATTGAATTTGTTGTTTCATAGTAATTGACCTATCACTTGTTTAAACTGGCAACATTAACACTTTATTTACAATACTAAAACAAATTTACGATTCGATTGTGTAACAGTTATTGTATATTAACGTGTGCAGTACAGCTAGACCTAGAACGCTTTCGTTATGCTGCGTCTTCACCTTCGCGTTAGTTGTCAAATTTGACATTCAAATTTCGACTTGTGCGAAAACAATTTGATATTTTCAAATAGATGGACAACCTCGTTACATAGCTAAATAAAAGTAAGTTGACATTACCATGAATTGTGCGGTTTTAAAATAATGAATGGTAGAATTTAAAAAAAAAAACATGACTTATTCAGTCTTACTTCTAAACTGATGTTTTGACCTTCTGTATAGTTATAGTACTTTTACTCCTATTAGATTAAAAAAAAAAAACACTTTAAGTAAGTTCGTTAAAAAAAAACATGCAAATGTCTTCTTACTATATTATAATTGTTTTTTTTTTTTTAAATTTTTAAACCTTCCGCGCTCCTCTTGACTCGTTTTCTATACAAATTATTTAAAATAAGAGGTTCGTTATGTGCGGCATCGTATTTTACGGATTGTTAATTACGGGTACAAAGTCCCATTTTTAAATCCAGATATATTTACAGTATATAATTCAAGTGTCATATTTCTTGGTGAAGGAAAATTTGCATGAAATTCTCTTATGTCAATCCTACTCTCTACATCAAATGGTTTCTATTATTTTGAAAGCAGTTTCAGTTCACTACTGTAATGCGTTTATTTTTATAATTTTGTGTATTCTTTTACTTGTGTACTTTGGAGTGTGTAGAGACATCGCCGCGGCGGCGCACCGCGCCCGAGTCGAGCTCATTCTGGCCGGTGATTTTGTGTGTGTTTGCGTTGCATTCTTGCTCCTCGCGAATGTGTGTGACTCGTTTGACTATTGTTTGAGTTTTGCATGATCTGTTTAACCAATAACAAATAATATGAGTTAAACGAAATGAATTAGCATCGAACGTGAGTTTCCGTTGTTATTCTCCTGCCTCGGTCACATGCGTGTGAACGGGGGGGGAGTAGGATGACATAGAGACCAACGTTTGGTCGAACAGTCGTCAACCGCCGCACACGGTGGGCTTTGGATCTCATTTCGATCGCGCTCTGTCGCAATCTGTCACCATCGGCACGCTTCGAGGCATTTGTTTACTGTCTATCTTTATATAATTATATATTTAATGTATAAGAATATGTTTTATATATTCTATCCTTTCTTCTTCTACAACGAGACACTAATATATTTTCTTTTTATCACCACCCCGTCTCTAACGATACCCCTCTCGCATCGGTCACGTAACCGTCTGTTGCATCGTCGCATCGCATCGTATCGTATCGCTCGCGTAACCCTCACGATCAGATCCACCCGCACTAACTCTCTCCCCACCTCCGCCGACCCCGACCCCCCCGACGCCGCTCGTGAACGTCGAGGGCGTCGAATCGTCCACTAACGAGCTGCCGCTGTCCGCGATCACGTTCGGGGGCCGCTCGTGGCCGCAGCTGGCCGCGCCCGAGGGCCCGGCCGGGGGCCCGCCGGGGGCCGAGGGCGCGGCCTGTAGCGTGTGGGGCGCAGGGCGGCGCCAGCGGCACAGCATCGCCGGCCAGATGAGCTACCTCAAGATGCTGGGGCTGGGCGCGCGCGGGAAGCTGTCCGGCGCCGCCGGCCTCTTCAGCACCGCCGTCATCTCCGGCTCCAGCTCCGCACCCAACCTGCGCGTCATGATACCCACCGCCACCTCGAGCAACAGTACGTTCACACTGAGCATTGCCCATAAACATATCCGGGGGACCTATATTCAGGATCTCAAGTAGCTCATCTTTTGAATCATATAAAAACGTATCGTATATCATCCGTACGCTACGGCATAGAGATAAAATTTGGGGTGAATAAATAATGACATAAATAGTGACGAAAGTAGCGTATGTGCGCGTGTACCCTCAGCGGCGCTGGAGGGCTTCGGCGGCGTGCCGAGCATCCGGCCGCTGGAGACGCTGCACAACGCGCTGTCGCTGCGCCAGCTGGACGCGTTCCTGGAGCGCGTGACGGCGGCGCCCGTGCTGCTGGGCACGCCGCCCGCGCCCAAGCAGCCCTCGCCCACCAACAGTAAGCGCCACGGCGGTTCCTTCCAGCTCACTTCGCCCTCGTAGCGGATATAGTCTCATTTTCTTTCCGTGTGTCTTTGAATGATTTTACTCTGTGAGATCGATCATCGCAACCGGTGACCCGAAACTGTCTGGAGAGTAGTATTTGTATTTTTCTGTTAGTATTCGATAAAATTTAAAATCACACTTGAAACTGAATATAAGTATTGATCTAGAATATCCATATCTATAATTTTACAGTTTCCTATTAAAATCATAATTCGAGTGGTCTAAAGCTCGATAGTAATGTTTCGCGTGTGCAGGCGTGGGTTGGAGTGGCCCGTCCTCGTTGATGTCGTCGTCCTGCGAGCTGCCGAGCGGGCTGTCGTCGGCGGGCCCGTCCTCGCCCAACTCCAATTACGCGTCCAATTCAGACAATAAGAACAACTCCTCGGAGAGGTAACGGGACCGACTCGATAATTTTCGACCGTTTACACGTAAACGAAGTGCATGTGTGAACATATATATGTAAACGGAGGAGACGTTCACTTTAGCGGTTTTGACTATCACTTGCGAAACTTAATTATGTCTTCCGAATGCCGTTGCTCAAAGCAAGGCTCCAAAATCGGAAAAAAATCGAGAGACTCTAATAAATCCAAAAAATGGTCTCTTTCTACGAATTGGCAAATGTTAATTTTGACTATTATTCGGAATACTTTCTTAAGATCCGACAATGCTCATTGTTTGACTGCTGCCATAAAAGTGAAAATTTCAAGCTTTTTGATTTTGATTTATATAGAAACTCACAATAAAATCATTTTCATCATATAAATAATTGTTTTGTTCCTCTCACTGGTTTTATTTTGTACATACATACATCATCGACTTGACTCACGATCGAGTCATTCACATTGCGACCAAAATATACAATAAATATTTAATTCAAATCGTTATCATATGAAAATATTTCAATAACTATCGCCGAGTACACGACGGAGCCCCCAGGAGGAGTCGTGCAATGTAACGTTATGGATTCCAGTAGCAATTGGAGTAGAAATGTGGCGAGCAAACTCCCCGAGTGGGGGGGGGAGGCGGCCACGCTGTGCGCGCTCACCGCGGGGCTGCTCGCGGGCGCCGCAGGTACCGCCCACGACTCCAACACCACCATATACCACTCACCACCACCACCCACCACCACGTGCACCTGCAAAATACACAATACACTACACGACATTAACAAAGCACGTTATACACATGATTATGCGAATAAGTAGGAGGTACACAAAGATCTTTTTGGGGTTGTTAAACGCTAACGAGCACGCAGGTTCTGTACATGTGATAATTAAATAACTTACAGCACCACGTACTACCCAATACTGTAGTTGATGAGAATAACAGCTATTTATACAACGCGCCTATCCTCGATTTACACGATACTTGTTTGACACCATTTATAGTCGAATTATATGTATATTTTATGTGGTTGAATTCCAAGATTATTTTTAAAAGCAATGAGGAATTCCAATAGTTTTTCACAATAGTAAATAAAGTACCTAATACATTTAAATTATATATTTTATATACGATTTTATCAAAACAATAATAGTAAATCCCACGGAGTATTGCCTAATGTTCATATCGCTAATGGTATGTTGTCTTTTTAATTAAAAATAAATCAAGTCTGTAGTGTTTTATAAAAAAAAGAATCAGTTATCGTGATAATTTGTAGGCTTGTATCTATCGATATAGGATTCTATCGTTGGTGAATTATAAATTATTTTACTATAAAATAATGATATTTTCAGTAATGACGAGTCATGTACAGATAGTAACATAGAATCGGCATGTTTGTTACGTTTTGATTTTTTATTCTATTTTTAAAATTGAAAAGTGATGGTGCTACACCTCTTGTCCACCTCCAGAGTATAAAAAAAAATATTATTTTTATGAAGAATATTATCTATTTATTCAATATATCGATAATTACGCTCTCAACATTATGCAAAACTTCTCATAAACTTTGCTAGCGCTGGAGGACCCCAATCTAAGCGTGGAGGTTAAAGGGTTAACACCATATACTTCGTAATATTCGCGATGAAATGATTAATAACCTGTAAATCGAAATGGTGCTTTTTGCGAATATTGTCAGCGCCAGTCGAGGTGAAAGTGTACTTCAGTAATGTATTAATATTTCGTAATATGTATTATATTGAATAGGTTTCTTTTAATTAGGACATTTTCGTCTGTCTGGTGTATGCATGATTCATTATTCATAGCACGCTGAACAGCATTGTTAATAATGATTTTACTGTTCATGCATGTTGCGAAATTTATACTTATTATTTGACAGAATCTGTCTTTCTATTGCATGAGTTAAACATTGCTAAAAGATACAACATTGATGATAATCTCACATTTAGTAACACATCCCATGTCTCTGGTTCCGAAGGTTCGTCTATTAGCGGCGACGTGACGCCGGTGTCGGCCGCCTCGGAGCTGGAGTTCAAGAGCAACGAGGCAACCGCCGGCTCCATCACAGATCACGATATACTGGTAACCAAAACACGCACGGCACAAATAATATAATATATTGTTTTAAGGATTCAATGCTTATTACATTTAATTGGTTTTAATTATACATGTTACATGTACAACTAGCATTCGACCGCGGCTTCCTATGTACTTCCTTGGTTTTTAAACTTGGTTCATCCCAAATTTCATCAAATTCTGTTCAGTGTATTTGGCCGTAAAAGCGTAACAGACAGACGGAGTTACTTTTTTTTTTATGGCATTGGTTGGCGGACGAGCATATGGGCCACCTGATGGTAAGTGGTCACCACCGCCCATAGACAAAGCCACTGTAAGAAATATTAACCATTCCTTACATTACCTATGCGCCACCAACCTTGGGAACTAAGATGTTATGTCCCTTGTGCCTGTGATTACACTGGCTCACTCACCCTTCTAACCGGAACACAACAATACAGTGTACTGTTATTTGGCGGTAGAATATCTGATGAGTGGGTGGTACCTACCCAGACGGGCTTGCACAAAGCCCTACCACCAAGGGCATCAAATTTATAATTTTCGTATAGATTTTTAAAACTATAAAAAGAAAATTATGTGATTCTTTAAAGTTATATACAGACAATTTCCTTTACGTTATATGTTTACTTTATATATGTGATAGATGTAATGTTTATTTTACCTGTCAAAAATATAATGGGTAGTTATAACTGTTAGTGTGAACGCCCATCGTCAAATGAGGATCCTAATTTGTCTCGATACATATATTATACTCATTATTTAATGAAAAGCTAACTTTAATTATTATTATTATTCAGAGCGCTGAGGGTGAAGACGATGAAGAGACATTGTCCGTAGATGCCTACGGTTCTTCGGTGAAAGTCATTAAGAACGATCTCACCTCTCAAGCCTTCGAAAATGCGACAAAAATCGATAGCAGCGAAGATTCCACTAGCACCGTACCCATCGACCTGTACGGCCTCAGTTTTCAAGAGACAAAGGAGACATTCTACAAAGAAATGCCTTCCAGTAGTAAAAATTATAATATAGAAAGTGATATTAAAAATAAATGTACTAAAGATCGTTTACAGTATATTAGTAATTTAGACTCGTTGAATTTACAAAGTAAAGACGGCAAAAATGCATCAAAAACAAACGATGAACTTAACAATGCGAGTAGAAGATATAGTGATAGTAGTGCCCAGAAAAATAATCTCAACGTGCAGACTGCAGTTTTGGGCAGTAGATTCACGACGACATTAGTATTGGAAGATTCGCTTGTAGCAACCTCATCTAGTGAAAGTAAGTCGAACAATAACTTGGTAGACCACGCGCAAGATGGACCCCCAGCAGTTGCGCCGCTACTCACTAAAGCTAAAACTATAAACGTTAAGCCTGGTTTCACTATCACTGAAAATCAAAATAGTTAAGTGTCAACGTAGCATCATTAACTAAAAATAGTTGAGAAAAAAATCATGAAGAATGTCATTTTTAATATATTTACACAAAACATTATTGTATCACTTATTTATGACGCTTTTATCAATGTCTTTGAATTTCACTTTTTCATATAATGCATGAAAGAGATACAAATGATAATACAATAAATAGTTAAATGTGATATACATGTTTCAGATTGTGAATATGATCGTGAATCATCAGACACTGTGTGATATTGTGCATTAAGTTTCCTGCTTGTCCATTAACTTATTGTGAAACTGTAGACTCGATAAGAATTTTGACACAATATATTTGACATATTAAAAACATTTTTTTATTTTTTATCCATAACATAACATTATCTCTAAAATTTTTAGTTTTTTTTCATTCAATTTCAGTGCACTGCTATTTGGTTTAAACTAAATAATTGCACAGATTACAGAGTCGTTTCCTATACCTGCCGTGAATATATTTCTCGGGTTACTGACAAGTTGGCCCTCCTCGGATCTCTGCCGTCTCTTAAACCAGGACGGTCTCACATAACGTCCTAGGTATTTTTGGAAGCAGGCGTCGGTTTATGAAATTATCACTGTATAATTATCACTATTGAGTTCTTGAGTCTATTTAAGTTTATTCACTAAATTCTAATTATTCATAGACCCTATTCTATCATAGTCATCTAGCATGTGTCAAATATTATATATTCATACAACTAGTTAAAGACTTGAAAAATAATTGAGAGATTTTAGACATACTTTTTAGAGACATAGCATAGCTTTAATGTTTAACAAGAGTTTGGACTTAGGATTACATGATTTATTCAAATCTTGTAAAGTTTTATCACATAATTCCACATTTCCGCCTAACTATAGTTCAGTGTGGCATTGAAATGTTGAGAAAAGATATACAGTAGAACTTTTATACCATTTTGTATGGTATAAATGCTATTATTGCATACGTCGTACAATATACGATGCATGATAATATGGTATTATAAAGCTAAAGCTTGCTTCACACTAAAAGCCAGATAATTCAACAAATTCATCTGATGTTCATTCATCTTTGGAATATGTACTAAAACATGTGTTTTCTACTCTAATTTGGCTCATTTTTATACTTGAGGTATTTTGTATGGATTACTGACGATACTTCATTAGTTTTAAAGATCAGAAAACTAATTATGACGATTTAAACAATGCATTATCACTAGAAGGTATGTAATTAACTTAAAAAAATAGTATTTTATAATTTGCCAAAAAAAACTTAAGCTTCACTAAATGTATGCTGTAGAAAGCAATTAGGTTATCTTCAAAAAGTAGATATCTAACTATTATCTAATATTATAGTATTTTATTATATGAGAAGACTCAACTCAGCACCATACATCATTGGAAAAGAGAAATAAGTATTTACTAATATTGATTACTTGATATTACTGTTATTTTTATACTGTTTCTTACAGCATTTGATAACACTATAAATATTGAAATTGTTTTCATTCTAAAAAATAACAGTCAATTTTAATGTCATAGCTAACTTAATGAGTAATCATATCAGTATGTCTACTCCTTAAGTGTGTAATTTTGTGTCACAGTATGTTTACAAGTCTTATGTATATTTACAATGGTATTGATTATTTTGTATCAGTGACAATAATTGTATGAACAAAATAAATAAAGATTAATTTCAAAAAGTTGTAAAGTATTTCAGAAATACTACTCAAAACATATATTTTTAGTAATTTTTATACAGAATTCACAATTTTATTACCTAACCTACTATATATGGGAAAGTAAATTAACAGCCCCTTAATGTGGCACTGCTGGGCTAAGGCCTCCTCTCATCCTTTTTTGCATAATTAGTGAAAATTTTAATTTGTGTCAAAAGCTTTTTTTTTAATAATAAATTCTTTTGCAGCATTTAGTGATAAAATGAAAATGTATTATAGTAAAATTTTTTATTTAACCCAAATAAAATAATTTATAGCTCACAATGAACAAGCTTAGCTTAAACTTAAAACAATGACCAGTTCATACATCACTTTATAATACAATATTAAAAACTTGCTATTGAATGCATTCTTTCATATAAACATTAACACACTACAGCCATTACCATATAAAAGTCTCTACTACATAAATAACACCTGAACAATTTCTAGGTACTTTTGTAGATGAAGGTTTAACTGCCTAAAATATTTAAATATCACAAATATAAAAAGAGATCATAAGGTCTAAGACCCTAAAGCTTTAGCTGTAATAAAAAAGCTAATTTTAAAACATGAATGCAGATAGTAACTAATCTGATTTTAAAGTAGTAATTTTTGGTGTTTTTTTGATTAATGACATAAGTGTGTTGAAAATTCCTCTCTGCTGAATACCAGGCCATAGTAGAACAACTGTAGAAAATATGTACAACAGGAATATGTTGTTTATGGAAGAAGCCATCCATGCCAAGGTGCATAGCATGCTGATTGATATTATGTAATACTGGAAATAGAAAAATAATTAATAATAGTCACATAGCAGGTGAGTAATGAATTACAATTATTTTCTTATAATAAACTCACCATTGAAGGACTATTCTCTCGCATAGAATAAAATGCATTGATGTTGCCCAGTAATTTGTTATAATGTATTACAATGCTTCTACAAATTTCTTCGAATACTTTTTCCTTTTGCCCTGTCCAAGAATTTGGACCACAAATAGTATTAGATATTATTGGAACAATGAAGTCAACAAAATTTAATATCAGACCAAAAACTGAAAATGTCGCTAGGGTGCTGAGGTCCATAAGCCAGATTGAAAAAAATAAAATAGACACCGAGGCAAGTATAGCGCAAGGATGCCATTGCTGTTCCCATAATAGTACAGATTTTAAGGGCAAAAGAGCCATGCGCCAACCTTCAAGAAGCCTTTGCACTTTTTTTACTTGCTGTTCCTAAAATACAAATTCGTTGCATTATTAAAATAATCAATCTGATAAGTGTTTAATAGCGCATGATTATATAGAAGTAATCTAAATTGAATAATATATTTTTAATAAAGTCAATACCTGAACCAATTCCGCCATTTTGAAAGAAAGTTATAAACGATTGTTCAAAACGTTATTTACTTTATGATGGACACTCCTATGAATAGTTCCTACGAATATGAAAAAGTAAAAAGGGAAAAGACGACGCTCTGCCTGACAAAGATTCAAATTAGATTTTTTTTACTGTCAAAGTGACAGTGAGACAAAGAAATTATGACAATCAAAAATTACAATTTCACCTTCGAGTCTTACAAGCTACAAAAAGTAGACATAATTACACACACAGTTAAAAACACAATTAAAACAAAACAGTTATCATAACACAATTAAAAAAAACAGTTATCTAAAAAAAATTAAATCATAGTATTATATAAAGAATTTTAAGATCGCTATGGCAGTACGATAAAAAAAATTGCGTTATTACAGGACGACCTGTATTATATTATATAATATATAATATATAATATAATACAGGTCGTCCTGTATATGTGTATTGTAGGTATATATTATATTATATAATATATACCTACAAACAGCTAGTATAAGTGTATTATCTATGCAGTGCAATGTTATGACGGCGCAGTGGTTTCCGTTTTTACATATATTTCTTGTTAAAAATAACCAGAAAAATTTAATTTAAGGTTATTTAAGTGGCAACACACGCATTTATAATAATTAATTCCTTTAAATTGTTTTCTATTTAATAAACAAGAATAGTCATAATCATTAATCACTAAAACATTAACCACAGGAACACGGTATTGCACTATTGTTTATTCCACAGATAACACCGATTGAGCCCATATAACGACGTCTGATTACTGATTAGTATCAAATATTCAATATGTAGTCGAAAAGTTATATAGCTGAATGAATCGCTAGATTCATCATAAAAATGAAACTATCATTTTAATTTATAGATGATAGTTTACTGATGTAGAAAAAAAAGAACATTTTAAAATTAAAACATTTATTAAAAAATTATAAAAATATTACAACAATAAAAATATAACTTATAAACATAAATAAGTATAAAATTGCTTTTTATTCCAATAACCAATTATATTTAATCAATAAAATGATCTCACAGCATGCTTCAATTTAAGATTCCTATAAATAATTCAAATGTTTAAGAAGTCACTCTACGAAAGTATCTTTTACCTGGTGTTTGTGCCTTGTCATGGGTCAAAGTCTGAAAAGATAAGGTTAGATTATGCAAGGTGAATTATCAATATATTTTTGGACCCTCAGATAGAGGTAGATGTGAAAAACGATACATATTGTTAGCCATTTCATACACTGATCATGATTTGTCTTTACTCAATCATGTTATATCCCCCGTGCCTAAAGAAACACTAGCTTTCTAAAGAAAAATGCTCATTGTAGGCCCAGCAATCTACCAGTACCACAGTCAAATCGACACATATAATTTATACTACGCTAACTCGAATTTTAATGAAAATCGTTTTTTTGTGCCAATTTGTTTAAAATATTTTATATGTATTAATAAAAATGTTAAGAAATATACAAAATTAACGAAGTTACAAATTTATATAACACTAACTAAAGGCAATTTTTTTAAATCAATCGATTTATATTACGCTAACAATTATTAGCGGAGTGTGCGCACAATATTACAGTAGATATTTAAAATATTGCTGTTGCTTATTTATATATAATTCTTATTAGACATATAGTACAATAGAAGTCTTGGTTCAATCACATTTTTAAGCACGAAAATGATACTCACTATAACACATTCATCATCCGTAAATAAATAATTTCTTCCGCACTTAGCACCACTCTCAGGAATAGTAGATAAAGTTTCAAGTTCATGGTCATTAAGAAGTTTAGTAATACTCTAAAACAATAACAATAAAAGCTAACAATAATAATTGTATAAATATTGAATACAAATAGTAAATATTCCATTTTGATTGGATTTGACATTTATTGACAAATATATCATATAACAATAACAGTTACCAAAATAAACATACATTTTAATAAAATCAAACCACATTCTAAAACAATAACATAAAAAATATATTTATGTAGTATTTTTTTAATACCTTATGCAGCAATTATGCTTGCAGAGAAAATTAGTAATTGTTAAATAAGGTAATTACTAGTGCAAAAAACAAACACTTTTTACTGCATATTATTAGTAATTTATAATATTTTATATGTTTGAGCATCATTCTAACATACCAGTAAAAATATATTTATAATAAAGTTTTAATATATTTTTAATATATTTTTAATATCTTATGATTATAAAAAAACTATTTTGTTTTTATAACACATACTATTATTCACTTGTTGTTTATTATTATTTGAGTGTAAAATTAAATTTACCTTAATAGTTGTATTAGGCATACGTTCTTCATACTCCTCGCCCAATTTGAATTTCATTTCCACTGTTCGAAGCAATGACGAATTTTTAATAACCATATTATCACCGTCCATTGTTATTTCCATTAGAGGTGAAGACATTGCCATCATTTTCCTTCCCATGAAAGGTACACCTGGGTGATAAACAATATTAAAAATTTACATTACATTCATTTTTAAGGCATAAATTACTGAGCACTTACCTACTGCTATGAAATAGTCATCAATGTCTTCATTTTTATAATGTTGATACTTTCCAGGTATTGAGGGCATTTTTACTGTTATTTAATTTAACACCTAGAAATAATTTAATATTTGAATTTGAATTCAAGAATAGTTACAACTTTCGCTTTCTCAATGTTTAAAGAGTGCAATGTACCGTTTGAAACTATTAACAGTACTCTACTATTAACAGTACTCTGTTTAATCAATACCGTAAGATAACACTTATCACTTAAAAGCTGGTCACGTACAAAGATTACTAAGATGAATGATAATAATAACATATAAACATTTAATAGTAATAATTAACAATAAATGCAGCTCTTTGTATAGCTTTTTCAGTTTCAAGTTTTCTTGAAAATATTTAAATTGGAAAATAAAAAATTGTCGTAAAAACAATTATTTTAATATATTTAATTAATATTGACGTAGAAACCTAATTGTAAGTAATATAAGTCAACAATGTAAGTTATACTTACAATTAAGATGTATCTCTCCTATTTACTCTTTTTGAGTGCAATATTGTCTTTATTTATGTGGCAATGATAACAATAAATTGTAGATAAAAGGCAAACGAAATATCAGAAAAACAAAACAAATGCAATATGTGTTTTTTGTTTTAAAAGTAATTTATTAATACATTTTTGTACCGTAACAATATATTATTCTGCTAAATACCATTTACACTTATACCATTTATAGTCATTACCTCTTGTCCAGAAATTTTATAAGCCGTTTCCCATTACCGATTGGTCGTTTACCTTTACCTATATAAGTATACTTAATACTTTGTTTAATTTAATTGTTTATTGTCATTTGTCTTTGACATATATCACGGCACAGAATAACATAACCAATGTTTTTACCGTTTTATCAAGATATAATCAATGAAATGTCAACTTCAGATTAAATTTGAATAAAAATTTTTGGACACTATTCATTTTATTTTAACACATGCTGCTACAATTTTTTTGACACAGAACAGTCATCAGCGATTTGTGATTTTCTTAAAGTAGCAAACCTTAAATAACTATGTACTTCGTGGTAAAAAATTACATCGTAGTTCGTGCACATTGCCATTTGTATATTCAATACGTTACCCGAAATACTTTAAACAAAAAAATATTTTTAAGCATTTAATAAGTAGGTACCTATATATTAAGGGTTATTTCTAATAACATTAATTACTTTTTATAATTTTATTATTTATGCTGCTCATTAACTTTATTATTATTAAATAGATTGCTAATTTGTACTGAGTAACAGTAAAGATTTATCCATATCAAAAGTGTAAAATTTCGCTTATTTATAGTATGATTGTGCTATAATGATATGCCATAACAGACAAAAAACATAAAAATATGGTTTACGAGAATAATTCTTTGTGTGTCCCTTATAATGTAATATTTAATTTTAGTTAGATTGATTTGTTTTGAATATATATATTTTAAAATTTAATTTCAATATTTATGAGTTATCGTGAACGCTTCTGTAATATACTATATTTCACATCGGTGAGCGACAAAAATATCTGCGGCAAAAACGCAGTATACACAACTCATAGCGTGTAACGGCGTATTAAAATCCGTCCAGTAAAAATGTAGTGGAAATGACGGTTAAAGCTGATGCCTGATAGCTATAATAATACATAATATGACTATGGATTGTACTATGTGACGTGTGTGAGCGAGATGTGATTCGAGTGTTTTGATTTTATCAAAAATATAAAACTGACTTAAAAAGGATTTGATTAGTTAAGGAGTAATAGTTATTCTTATTTTAAGTTTAATTCAGTTTTTTATAGTGTCTTGATAAGTTAGGATTATTTGACCCGAGCTGACTCTATATTCCAAAACAAGAAATTGTTGATGATTTTCGTTCAGTTTTATTCCCTTTAGTAAACTATACCGAATATTGTAAAATGGGCGAAAAAGATGATTATTTGACTTCATATCGAGTGTTCTTTGAGAACTTTGCGGCAACTGTTGATCCTGAGGATCAATTGCCTGTGAATATCGCGGGATACACAATTACGGAGGCGGAGTTGCCGGGAGAAGTCATTTACTGGACGACACAATATTTGACCGAAAAGTAAGTATTTCTTTTGTATGTTTTTATTTTGAAATCATTACTTGTTACTAAATTTCAGGCCCTTATTTATTTTTAATTTTAATAAATTAAATTCATAATATACAATAGAATCTAATATATTATTAAAAAAAAAATTAAATGTTAGAGACAAAAAAAAATCTATTAATTTACAAATATTACTATTGTAACTAGATTATCATCTAAAGTAACAGGGCTAAGACCGCCTCTCCCTTTTGAGTAGAAGGTTTGGAGTTTATTCTAACACACTCCAATCCAAGTTGGTGGCTGGTTAGATTTAAATCACAAATTCCCTTGTATTCTTCATATAGTATAACACAATTAGTTAGTAGGATCTAAAAGTATATATATAATTATTTGTTTAAATAAGTTGAATTAATAATTAAACATCTTCTAATTATATTTTTATGTCACTCTAAGTAAAGCCATAAGATTAAATATTTGGAATGGTAATAATGTAAACTACTGTTACAAGACTATCTTCAGAAATATTAATAGAATTATCTTAATATAATTCTGATTAAGCTACTAGAATATTTACTTACATAAATGACATATGACATAAACATATAACTAAATGTATGTTACGTTATGGTATAAAGCAGGTATTTTATCTAAGCGTCTTGCGTCTGGTGGCAAAAATTACATTTTTTAAAGTGGAGCTTTCAATCTTAATATATGTTTGATTAATTAAAATACGTTGTAGTATTGTGAAAATGTAAACAACTATTTTATGTCTGCGTAACTTCAAAAAGTTATAATAATCACATCAGTCAGTAAGCTTAAATGATAGTTAACTGCAGTCATGTAAATAAATGTCAAGGCTTTTTTTAAATAGACATAATAATCTTTATTCTTTTCTATTCTGTGCATTATTAATTTTATAAATGCAACTCTGTACTTGTTGCATTTATAACTCACAAAGGGCATTGACCATTAAGAATAACTCAGAATATTTACTTAAAACAAAAAATATTTGTTCAAGTGTGAATGAAAGTGTCAAGTAACAATTCTTCATTTTTAATTAGTAGCATGTCTAAGTCAAGGAAAGAACATTGATATTTAGTTGTATGGCAGTATGTACAATGATTTAATCAGAGATTGAGTAAAATATGTATTACTCATCCTGGGCGGTGTGATGACAACCGCAGGTGACGCCTTCGTTGTTTGTAAATGTGCTGATTTATAGTCATTTCAGATACACACAACCGCGCTCGTAAATATGACACACACACATATACGTAATATAATTGTTATTATTAGATTTTCCGTCATGATTTCTTACGAGGAAAAATATTTAATACATCGTAAATATACGCAAAAACTAACACGAATTAGTGTTACTGTACTATTATGTATCTTTTTCGTTTTGGTACGCGGTTTCTTCAGATTAATATATATCATGTGGTTATGGTAAGTAAGCCTGCTAAGAGCTTTTTGTGCTACAATAATCTAGGTATATGGTGGTAAGAACTGGGAAATTCCTGTATCATATTGAGGAGGGTTAGAACCGGCCGTTAATGGCCTATGAATCTTTGTTTCGAGGAACTATCATAACGTCGACATATTATTGGTATAAGGAAAGGCAAATGATGATTAAAATGATTTATTTTTCTATCTACTTGTATGTGTTCAAAGTATTAATATTCTTTTAAATTGATAAAGTGGCAATTTGAAATGCACATTGGGTTTTATGATCCTTTTAAATTAAACTTCATATGTTTTGCTCGCAAAACAATACTTATGTAAATAGAGAATAGCAAACGAATGTTATCTAATCATTAAAGTTAACTAGACTGAAAAGATTTTACGATTGTTTAAATATTTTTTTTCCCTTCACTTAACTTTATATGTCTATTTTAGAAAGGTATGTTTTTTTTAACACAACCTTACATAAGTTTAGTACCATTAAAACATTTGTGTGTATTTCATATAATACTTATTACGTATACATTATTCATTTGTGTAGGAGAATTTACGCAATTCAATTTATATTAAAATATGTAGAAGTTTCAAGATGAAACCGACACCGGGAATGTTGGGAGGTGTTCCTACTTTGACGTAATTTGCTAGACGGTTCATTAAGCCCAACTTATTCCGCAAGTTAGCGTAAATTGCGTGTTACGACTTTGCGCATCATACCTCATTGCATAATATCTCACTACATATAAATACCAAGAAATAGCTTATTACAAATCGCAATTCTAGCGTTTTATTTTGTGAATTATTTTATATCTAGACACGTGAGTCATTGTTTACGTTATCTTATCATTGTATACACGATGCAACGCTAATATTACGATCGAGTACAATAACAATGGCTAACAATAAGTTGCAAATAACAGCGAAATTTAATAGACTCAATCAACAAGTTGCGGTCGTGTGGGAATATGTAAATATATCGTCACATAACTTTGTGGAATACTGTTTGTGTAGGCTAAGTAGGTTACTTGAGATTTTAACATAAATCAAAATATCCGTAAGTGTCCGAATGTGTATGAATTTTGTCTGCTTGTCAGATAAGTGTAACAGAAGAATGTGACGCAAAGATGTGACACAGAATGAATCTCTTTTGATCGAAAAACGCGATGAATTTAAAAATAAAAAATACGACAAAATCATGTCATTGTTTTTTTTTAGTAAATATTATAATCAAGGTTTATTTTATAATATATTTAGGTTGACAGGCAATGGGCTATCAGATGGTAAGTGGTCACCACCACCCACAGTCATTGGCGCTGTAAGAAATATTAACCAACCAACACAACGCCACCAACTTTGGGTAATAAGATGTTATATCCCTTTTGCCTGTAGTCACACTGGCTTCCCTGCCACCCTTCAAATAGGAACACGCTAATACTAAGTATTGTTGGTTGCCATAAACCCACCAAGTGCAAGGTTTTAGTCGAATAATATCTTTCATTTATAAGCGTGTATTTATTTGACGGAAATATTTAGAAGAGAAACAAATATAACAAATTCTATTCACAAGAGATTGCGGCTTGAATCCTAAAGAAGTCTATATTTGTTATCAAGCTGATATTTAAAATAATTTACATATTATTGGCTTTTCAAGAATATTTGAAATTATAGATCAAAGAGCAGGTTTCCTCGCCCACCTCGCTATCGTGTATGCTAATTTTAAATGTCACTAAATTTAAATCTATGTATTACAGTTACAAATTAGAGTTTTGATATTTTGCATTCCAGAAAGATTTTATTATTAGTAAATAATTGGTTGATATCATCCAAAGGGCTTATGAATTATTGTGGTTACAATGCGTTTTATTAAAGCTTAAAATAGGTGTGATAAACTTGGCAATTCAAATAACGAGGTCATCAATTATGTACGCACTTTCAAGGCGTGCCTTTATTTAGAGTTCCTTGATCTTACATCAAAATTGTTTGATGACATTTTAAGCGCCTAGCTCAAAATTTAGGCTCAGCTTAGGTTGGATTACATTCTTAACCGAAGATTAAAAATTCTCGTTATCTTTATTTATGATATAAAAATGGTTATTTTCGAAAAATGTGATTGTTTTAGTACACAGTACATACTAAATTACAAATAAAATACTCGATAAGATTCAGGGTCCACTCGCAAACTAGAAATTTGAAAATGGATTTAGTTAACAATCGGCCTCTTTATAGTGTTTACAATATAAAATATATCTGTTCGCTGATATCACTTGAAATTTACTGATAACAATCAACTTTCATTATTTATTTTTTGATGACCTAAATGCGTTGCATATCTAGCCTTTTTTTTTTGTAAACACAAGTAATAATCCAATACATTTCCATAGTAATTGCGACTGAATAGAATGTAATTACATATTACTTTTACAAGCAGTCAGCGTCTATCGAATGAGGTATTATTTTACGTAGGTGTAAGTTTCGAAAGTGAAATCGTATAGTTTCATTGTTTATAATGATTCTATGTGCTTTTAATGTACATATGTATTATGTGCATCTGTTTAGACGAAGACAAAAAAATATATATTTTTTTTCACGTAGATTTGTGATTTAAAGGCGAAATAAACAACCACTGAAGTACCGGAATACATTTCATCGATGCTAAATCCATAACAGGGATTCAGGAAATGAATACAATACAAATTGCATATTAATAGAATGTAGTCCTTAGAACAGTGGCGACGGAAGCATTAATATGTAGGTGACCTGTGGCGAAAATAATATAATACGATTGGCGTCTTTATGAAAATGCCCTTATGTCCGTTGCACAAATTGGCACGCGTGCGCGTGGGAAGTACGGATGCGTTGATAGTGTGACAGAGTCAATGGACGACTCACCTCCTCACTCAACTTTCACATTTAATTGTTGATAATAATTCCAGACGAAATAATTTCTTCGAAGCAATATAATTCGTAAATGCGACCGTTTTATTGCTTTCAGCTTATAACTTACACAAGAAATATCGTCATAAAAATAGTATGTTTTATTTTAGAGTAAATTAAATACA
This sequence comes from Vanessa atalanta, assembly GCF_905147765.1. Classification (NCBI taxonomy): domain Eukaryota; kingdom Metazoa; phylum Arthropoda; class Insecta; order Lepidoptera; family Nymphalidae; genus Vanessa; species Vanessa atalanta. Next base: position 3,554,124 of record NC_061876.1, on the reverse strand, counting down.
TCATTTATAAATTAATCATCGCATTTATATTTATGTCTCGAACAATATAATTGGCAACAGCTCAATGCAATTCACGTTAAATGATATCATAAGATTCTAATACTTTGCAATGGCTAAAGTGCCTTTGGAAAAATACCATAGTCGTTGCCAGAAGCATTTGATCTTAAAGTGTCAGGATTTCATTAGATATTGTTGTGCCCGCCAAGAGCACTGACCTTTTTATGTATCCTACAGACAGACGTACGCGTCCGCATTTTATTTCGTGAATGTACTCTACTCGATTGGGGAACAGGGAAATTTAACACATGTTCCGACTAAATACGAGTGAACGGCCTCGCAGTTTATTTATTTTTTTGTTCATCGTTGTGAATGCTCCGATGTTACCTGTATTGGAATGGTATCGGTGTAGGCGAAAACATTTAGTCTGACTTCCATTTGTGTAGTCTGATAAATGTTATCTTTTAGCCTAAACATACCTTATATGCGTGTCAATGAACGAATGATTCAGGACTTTTTATTTTGGTTGGATAACAACCGAGAATAGAAAGATAGAAAATAGACTAGAATAATAACCCTATCGATACGACTACAGTTTAAACGAATCGTTAATAATATTTTCCTTATTTGCGATACAATTCATGTAATTGGTGTAGCTATTTGAAATTGCAACAATAGCCATTAACTGTAAATCACTTGCTTCAATAATGAAAACCACATTTCAAATGTATACCACATTACAATGTTATATTATTTTAATAATTAAGATTAATAAAGTATCCTAAATATTTCAGAACATACCATTTATACATTTACCATTTACCATTTATACATTTGGCAAGAATCCGATCAGCAGTTTTGGTGGCAATGAATAACAAACACCCAAGCAAACAAACGCATCCATAACGTTAGAAATATACTAGATTAATAATTATTAATTTTATGTTATGATGACCTGGCGATAAATGTTAAAAATACATTATGAAAAATTATAATAATAAAAATATTTAAAATAGAAACTACGTGAATAAACAAAAGTGTTAATTTCGAGTGATAAAATTAGTTCGAATTGGAATATTATGTACTTTTATGTAAGCTTCATTCCACTAGTCTACAATGAATACTAAAAAAAAAAAAAACTTACAATCGTTTTTAATGTCAATTCACTGTCTAAGTTGTTTATCGTTCCTGTTCCTATGATCGAAATTGCCTATAGATATAACATTGTAATTTATTAAAACCCATTTACAAAAAAAAAAGATTGAACATTTTTGTTCTTATAGACGATGAAAATACTTTATTAAAACCAAATCTCAATAATAAAAGCCTATATAAAAGTATAATAGTAAGTGGTTATATATATAATAAGTAAGTGGTTTATAAAGAACCATCATTTGCTTTCATCACAATAGTGCAGTTCAGTGCTACAAGTCTGGCTCTTAGGGGGTAATTGCAAGGTTAGTCATATTTAACCATAGGTTTAGTGTTATCATGTTTCCTGTGAAAAAACCCATATCGATTTATTTTAATGGTTTTCTTCTATGATATGTTTAAGGTTGAAACATTTTTTACGTCGGGTTATATGTTTGCATAAATTCGATCTACTCTTTACAAATTAATGGCATTATTTTAGCAAATGATCGTTGAGGGCTTAATAAAGTTAATTTGTCCTATTGCTGGGCTAATCTTTTTTTAACGAAGAAGTAACCAAACCGTGGTACTTAGACCACACGTTTGTTATGGATACACGTGTGGCAGACTCTAATCCGACGTAATATGCACGTTTCCTGACCAGGTTTTCTTTCACCGCCGAGCTCGTTGTGAATTAAAATACCAAACAGTAAATTATTTTTAAATATTTTTTTGCTGTACATTTATAATTAACTTTTTGATTCCAGACAATGCCCTCTTACTTTGATGGCTCCACTACAACGGATCATACTTGACGAAGTCCGCGTCGCATCTAAGAAACATCCCAACGAATTTGGATATAATTCTGATGAGTCAGGTAATATTATCATTCATATATAAGTTTATTAATAAGATCTTCCCTTTATTATATGAAGACATGAGTGGAAGATTGTAAGAAAAGTATTTTATGTCATTAATTAATGTGACTTTTTTTTAAGTTACATGTCACCTATAGTCAAGTCTACTCATGTATAGCTATAACATTTTAAAAAAGGAATGTAGTTGAGGCGCGAAGAGAATTAAAACTACAAGGTTGATAAGGAGAGCAACGTTTTTAGACGTAGGTAATGCGAATAAATAATTTTCGAAACGTAACCCAAAAATGGTATCCTTAACATGTGTTTGTGTTATATCCTTACATATATACAACCAATAGGCAGGTAATTCTATATTTCTATCAAAAAGTTTGGAGACTAAAGTTCAAAATTATCCAAAAAAAAGCACCTACTAAATGTGTTTTTACTTCTAATATTACTTGCCAAAGTTGCCGTCTACACTTTAATGTCCTGCGAAAGTATCTTAAAAATATCTTTGTCGTTTTACGATCGCCATAACTCTGTCGTAACTTTGAAGCTAGACCGATCGATATGCGCTCACTCATACATAAAAGACGAATATTGTTACTTTGCCTACTCGACCTGACCTCCTTCAGACATTCAATGATGATCAATCATTCAGTATTATTGAAGGTCACTCGACACCCGCTACATTGTTCCATACTGGAACAATGTTGTAACCAAATTTTCAGAGATTATTTGCTTGTATATGTGTTGTATGATGTGTATTTTTTTTACATTTTTAAATAAATTTAATGTCTGTTAAAACAGGCATAGATTTAAAAATTATATGCTATGCTTACCTATTGATACTAGGGTCCTTTTTACATATTGTACTAAGTTTTTAAAACAAAACATTTTATTAAACCAACAAAAGCGTTTTCCAATTCTCGGTAATCGAAACGACGCGTCTTTTTGTTAATACGTCAAAAGTGCTGTCACTTGAATGATTATAAGTGAATATCTCTGTGTTAGGATGTTTGATACTCAATATCATTTGAACGAATTAAATAATATAAATCAAAGAATTTCGCCGAATAGAAAATATGATTCCTTAATTTTTTTTAAATATAATTAAAGATAAGAACGGCAACGCATAATGCTTATATTAAATTTTATCCACGATAACGAGATGCTTATAAGACGCATTCTGCCATAATTGAGAAACAATGCTTATTGTATTTATGTATATATGATATCATAATGTTATCGTATTATCTACTGGGTTACATCATAAAACTGACCGTTAAATATTAGGACGCGCCTACTTTGACTCATCATTAATAACAGAGAACTAAAATAAGCAGATAAAATTGGGGAAACGTCCTTATGCAATACGTTCTAGACAAGAACTTAGAATAAATAAAAAAAAGAAAACCAGTTTTAAAAAGAGAACAAAAACGAATACGCTATTACCGAGCATGTGCAAAACTTCATCTTATTAGATGGGCTGGCTGAAACACCAGTGTAAGATTTGACGTATGTACTAGCTATAAATAATAACTTGTAAAAAATAATTATAAATCCGCTAAATTTAACTTAACTAACTTAACTTTTACTAATATTTCATGAGACTGACGCATTTCTTTTCGAAACTCACTAATTTTGACAATCAATAAGTAAATCTTCCAATTGTAGAATGTGATAGTCCATAAGAACAAACTCGATAGTCTCCACAGAATACAATCGTAATATGTCAGAAAGTATTAGCGACATCTATATCTATACTAATATGTATTAAAAATGCGCAAGCAACTCCGTAACTCCTCTTAAAACACTGAACCGTTTTAGATGAAATTTCGTATAGAGATAATTGAGTTCCGGTGAAGCACATAGGCTTTTTAATTTACCCCTCGAGGTGGTTAAATGTCGGGTGCTGGAGGTAGAGTTTTATAAATTTCACGCGCATAAAGCCGGAGGATTATCTAGTTGACTATAGTAATTATATCATTATAAGGATATACGCATAAAAATGGCGTACAACACTAAATCGCGTTTCAATATTTCACAAGTGGATATATTATAACTGTCTAATAAAGATTGTGTCTTTTATTAAGGTACTATTACTAAATGTTCTGAAGTTAACTTCTATCTTTTTCGGTTTAAAAAATCGTATATGATTAGTTATTAACGGCTGTTCAAATGAATAACAATTCTCGTTGATGCGAGTGGGTATCGGGACCGGTTTTAATGAAGTCGAAAATAAATAAATGCGATCCGAAGGCACAACTCTTTGTGCACTATTTGAGCAAGTTGCTAAGTTTAACCTAATAACTCATTTCTTCGATTGATGTTTTGTATTTAGAATGTTGGTCGGGTAATATAAAATAATTTACTGGTTATATTATATATAAATGCATAATTAAATTGCATATTGCAATAATTGTAGGTGGAAAGGCATACTCGATCACAGAAGGTCGCAGATTTATTAGTAATTAATTAACTTAACTGAAACTGTAACTCGTTATATTTTAAATAAAAATAGGTAGAGAGGTTAATTTAAATATATATTTACTATCATAATTGATGTCTAATTTACTATGACTATTTTTAGAACCATAACGTATTATTACTTTCTTATTGAGAATCTAAATAAAAATGAGAAATGAGCTAATTAATTCAAACGATTTACATATTTTTATTCCAATTTGAATACGAATTTTTATCTAAAATTATCAATTTTCGACAAATAAGTTCGAGTCAGGCTAGTAAAGGTAGATATTTCAAATTGATTCATACAAATTATGCAAAATACGGTATATAAAATACAAGTGTAATATATAATTTCAATTATATGAATTTTTTTTAAATAGATAGGTATGGTATATATACACCATTTGGTTGTTGGCAATTTCTAGTCCATGTTACTTAAACAATTATTGTTTTTAATTATCGATTTAAAAGTGGGCGTGTTAAAATGTAAAATCGAACATTTTTGAATTTTTTTTAATTTGATATAAGCATTATGCTTTTTGCAAACTTGTAAATAATTTGTTTTGACACAGTTAAAACTTACTGCGATGAATTGAGTTTAAATGATTGAAACGTTATGATTCATGTGCGTAATATTTATGATTTGGTAAATAATTACTAAAAATTTAAAATTGTTTTATGTTTTACAGAATACGTAGCCCTCCGATTAATGCAAGCAGTGACGGCACGCGTCAATGACGTGTGTATTCGATATCTGGACAATTCCCGCCTCGACACACTGCCCCCACCGCCTCCTCCAACGATGAGAGAATTTCGCACCGTCTCCTCTGCCACGAAAAATATAAGAAGAGTTATGGAGGACCGGCACGTGGAGATTGGCAACCTCGAAGCCTTGTTTGGCATTGAGGCAAGTTATAATTGCAAGAAATTCTAAATTTTTAGACGGAACAAGCTAAATCCTCTATGCCTGAAGCCTATAGAGGTCGCTTGGTGACGTAGCCGTCGCATGCTCTATACTGAACTCTTGGGCTGTTATCGTACACATTCCCAATACAAGCTTTAAAATTAATTGAGGTTAAAAATGGCAATATAAATAATTCCTTGCCGCCAATTTATTAACCAGCATCAATAGTATACTAAAACGAAATCTGAGGATGCTCTGAAAACATTTTCTATTTAGCTTGGTAGTGTCTACGATGGCAAGGATTTTAATGAAATTAGTTCTTAAGACATATTTATTGTTCAATCGATTGAATTGACCCCTGGCGAAGCACGTGGACACAAAGTGTGATTGCGTGTTGTATGTTGTATGTGGGCAGCAGACGACGGAGCCGACGAGCTTCTACGCCGTGTACGACGGGCACGCGGGCTCGGCGGCCGCCACGTACTGCGCGGCGCACGTGCACCAGTACCTGGCCGAGAGCCCGCACTTCGCGCGCGACCTGCGCCGCGCCACCGACGACGCCTACCTGCGCACCGACGCCGAGTTCGTGCGGAAGAGCAACCAGAAGGTCTGATGTTCTCATGATAAAACTCTACCACCCATTGACTGCCTGACTGACTGCGTTGTCGGTCGATCGGTAAGTCAGTAGGACTTACAACGCAGAATTTCGTATGACAAGTCACTCCTGTTATTTATGAAATTCAAAAAATAATAATTAGGCACTAAGAAATTCATCCAATATTAATTAATAAGGGATGAAAGTTTGGATGGCAATAATATTAAAGCTACTGCTTATAAATGAAAGTCAGTGATGTCAAAGTTGATAAAAGTATTAATTATTTAAGGCGGATGATCATTGAGAATAGGCAGTTGAGTATCAGAGCATTTGTAAAATAACATACATTATTTTCGTTGGGTATGGTAGGAAGCACAATTACGAATGTACCGTCTGATTCTAAGCGGGTCTCATTACTAATAATATTTTATGCGGGTAAATACCTTGTAAGAATATAAAAGCTAGAAATATTAACAACTTTTACCCTTATTTAGATAATCCTTACGAAAGTTATCGATTATCCGAAACAAAAATAAATCGGACGTGAATAATTTCACAATTTGCTACATAAAATACATCGTTTTTATACAGAATACCTATTTAGTTTTACGAAAAGTATATATTAATAGCACCCGTAACCGATTAAATCTTTTTAATTTGTGTGACTAATCAAATATTTTATATCGATCCGGATATTCAAGTTTATACATAAATTATCATTAATTTATTCCATATTCATGCACATTTATGAAAACGTCACTACTCCAGTCTACATGTTATTAACCCTAACCTTTTAGTAATAGCGAGATTTTATTGTATAACTAGCTGCTGGTCCCGACTTCGTTCGGATGAAATAAGTTTAATAACTTTTCGATTGCAATACGATGGTTTATTGACAATCTAATCATTTAAAAGTACATATATATATAGAAGATTTTTATATATAAAGCTAATACATATATTTTTAATTAATTATTGTTTGATATTGTATACTCGATTTAATTACAATAAGACGTTTATGACATAAAAGAAAGACTTATGATTAAATGTGGTATCTTGGTGGTAGGGCTTTGTGCAAGCCCGTCTGGGTAGGTACCACCCACTCATCTGATATTCTATGTTGTGTTCCGGTTTGAAGGGGGAGTGCGCCAGTGTAACTACAGGCACAAGGGACGTAACATCTTAGTTCACAAGGTTGGTGGCGCATTGGTGATGTAAGGAATGGTTAATATTTCTTACAGCGCTATTGTCTATGGGCGGTGGTGACCACTTACCATCAGGTATAAACTCATGACTCGTATTTGCACACTAACATTTCATTCAAATGTTAAGAATGTTATTGAGCAACAAAATTGGCTTCATTTCGGCAATCTGGAATCCTGTTGCAATATCTCATGCAATCGCCTCACAAAGGAATTGCCGACTAGTCGAGTAGCAGGCGTTATGAGTTTGTGTTTGATTCGGGTATTCATGTTTGCGAATTTATTGATACTAAAGAAACACATTACATTAAGGAATAGAGAGAACTTTTATTGATTACCAACAGTTAATATGCTCCGTTTAGCTACGGCCTAAAATTGATATTATGTATGCTGGCTTCCGGCGATGACGATGAGTGAGGAACACTGATGAAGGAAGGATGATGAGGAAGGATGATCTCTATATATATATATATATCTCTAGATATCGATAGTCGCACTACAAGAGAACTAAAACAAACGGGCCAACTTTATTATATTGATGTGCGTGACACTCGCCAAACGTCATATTACTTTACTAGTGTGCGTGTATTCAGCTTCGGCAGTTTGTCTATGGAAATAAAGAGTTCCTTTATAAATGGTTTCCGGGTATATAACGTGTGTGTGCGTGGCAGCGCGCGGCGGGCGGCAGCACGGCCGTGTCGGTGTGCGTGCGCGGGCGGCGCCTGCTGGCGGCGTGGGCGGGCGACTCGCAGGCGCTGCTCGCCAAGCGCATGCGCCTCATGCAGCTCGTGCACCCGCACAAGCCCGACCGCCCGGTCAGTGCCTCCCCGGTGGATTGTTGTTATTAAAATAAATTATAAATTAATCATACTTAGCTTATATTATAATGCTAGTAACAATATTTCTCATAAAAATATTTTATCATTTATAAATTTTAGATATTAACTTCATTAAAACACTTTCGCTAGGGATGCATAAAATTATGCCCATGTATTAAAACGGACGTATTGTTTGACACGTGTATGTTTCCTGAAGATGTCCTTCACCTCTATGCAGTCTGAAATTTTGCGGTGCTGACGAGGATTTGAGCTCTTTCGGCCATTTTTGACAAAGGTTTGTCAAAAGAGGCCGAACTTAGCTTAAGGATTTAACCGCGCCAAATGATATTATTGTGGGGCATCCTCGTGTCGTAGAAACGAATAGAAATTTCCTTGCGGCCTAAGATCAGGCGTAATATGGTTCATTTATATCCGAAAAAAAAAAAAATGTTTTACCATTGATACTATAAATTATTACATTCATTTTATTATTTTATTTGCATAATAAAAACTACAATACAAAAATGATTCAGTAAGAAATTATCCAAGAAGTCAAGTTTTAAAAACGAAACAAGTAACGGAAATAGTGCTAAGTGGAGCTCATTATTGTATTAGGACGAACGAGAACGAATAGAGTCATCGGGAGGCTCAGTGGTGTACTGGGGCACGTGGCGCGTCAACGGGCAGCTGGCGGTCTCACGAGCTATTGGTGAGTCTACATTATTGTCATAGTAATATTAAAGCAAACCAAATAAAATTATATTTAAAAGAAGAATATAAGTACGTATGCTTTGAATTGGATTCCCTAACGCCGCTTATAGTACTCTACTGGCAAGCGTCACGTAAGGAAAAACCGTTATCCCTCCCCCGGCGACCTTTCCCTTACTTTCTCTTTTTCTCTGTCTCTTTCTACTCTTTTATATAAAATTAATTAAATTTTGAAATAAAACTAGTTTTTAACGGATTTAATCGCGTATATTAATTATTTTATTTTAACATCCCAAATAAAAATATAACAAACAAATGTCACCTTAGTCTGCCCGTGACCACGAACACTGCAAAGTGCTCGAAACGTCGGGATGTTAAAATAAAATAATTAATATACGCGATTAAATCCGTTAAAAACTAGTTTTATTTCAATGTGTAATAATCGCGAAAATCTAAGACAACATTATATTTAAATTTTTTTTTTTTTTTTAAATTCAGATTTTATTTTTTATAACAATTTTGTCATTATAGCGGACGCAACTTTGTTTCAACCGGGTGTCCCAATACTCTCGTTTGTTTATATACAAAATACCATTGATCGTTGAAAAGTTCCTTTGTCAGTGGCCAACCAGAATTAGGTCATGCTTCCCATAAAAATGCATTGTCATCGGAACTTAATTAACATGTAAAAATTCAACTCAGTCTGCCAAGAGGAAATGCTTCTGATTCAATTCACAAGATTTCACCAAGACTTATTATAACTACCAAACAGATATATCAGGTTAATTAAGAGCTTGGAAAAATATATAATTAGTGAATCGCATATTTTTAGATTACCAGACGTTCCTTAAAATAATACTAAAGAGGAAATTAAGTAACTCGTTTTGTTTGAACCAGGAACGAAATTCAGCCATTATGTCACCTGTGCAAATTTGCCACCTCATCTGAGGAATTGTGAAATGAAAACGACCCTAAACGATAGGTCTTCGTTAAGTCTATTAAGGTCCAATAATTTTTTGTCTTTGTTTTCCTCTTGTTTTTTTTTTAATATTTTGCATCTTTGATTTTTTATTAATCATCCGACAGTATTTTTTTATTATATACCTATTACAATTTAAATAATATCTGAGATAATTTACGTTTGTGACATTTCTTAAGTCTGTAACTATTCAATAAGTTGAGTCTAAAAAGGTTTACACTGTCGTTTATTTGAAGACATTTTGGAATATCCGCTCGGCTAACAGACAGCTTGTGTCCACGACAGGTGCAACCTTTTTATCCAAAACCTGTATGAATATCTGATGAGTAGGTGGTACCTACCCGTCTGGGTAGGTACCACCCACTCATCAGATATTCTACCGCCAAATAACAGTACTCTGTATTGTTGTGTTCCGGTTAGAAGGGTGAGTGAGCCAGTGTAATCACAGGCACAAGGGACATAACGTCTTAGTTCTCAAGGTTGGTGGCGCATAGGTGATGTAAGGAATGGTTAATATTTCTTACAGCGCCTTTGTCTATGGGCGGTGGTGACCACTTACCATCAGGTGGCCCATATGCTCGTCCGCCAACAATTGCCATAAAAAAAAAAAAAAAATATATATATATATATATATATATATATATATATATATATATATATATATATTAGTATGAAGTATAATATTTTTGGACGCGATTCCGCACATATTATAAAATATTATATTTTAAAAGGTAAGTTTTATCAGTTATTTTCAGGTTTTACGCAAAGGCATTATTTATATTATTGTATTTTACAGTTTATTGTCAGAGAGTACAAGTTGTGAATAGTTTGTATGTTTTTGAAATATATCCCAATATGATAACGTAGTCGGAGCTATAGTCGGTCCACTTTCTTGGCGGTTTCGAAGAGAACTTTGAAAAAACTGTAATAAAAACACAAAAAAAAAATTAAGTCATAATAAATTCAGCGCTAGCATATAAAGAAAACGCGCAGTAAAAATCTTTTGTTTAACAAAATGTGGAAAAATACGACTGTAATTTAAAAGTGTAATTTGTTTTAATTGTTACAAAGTATTTATCTTTATCAATATCAATAACATATTATTTGTAAATGTTTCATATAGTTAAATATTGCCTTTCACACTTTGCAATTCGATTCGGTAGTTTCAGAATGACGTGATGTTTAAATAAACACGTGACGTGATGCTTAAAAAATATTCCCGCGGCTAGTTGTACAATGCATTAGGACCCTACGGGTGAATATTTATATCTCATTGGTTAAAAAATAGAAATAGTAAAACCCATACCTAACGTACATTGTCGGGACGGCCAGCAAAATATAAAATTTGTCCGGCGTGCGTTGGTAGTAAGTTTTATGTATGAGCATATATTCCCCCTTGGGACGCAAATTTTTCATACCAAATTTCATAAAATTTATCATGATAGATCAGACAGACAGAGAGACATTTTCGCATTTATATATTAATATTATATAATTATGCATACATGATAATATATACATATATCGAAAGTTAATGTCGTGCATTGAGGAGTGCGGGTTAAACGATCAATATAAATGTCACAAATATTCGTAACAATATTCCTTAATTATTTTTAAACTTATACACGATTAAAGAGTGGATATTTAAAAAAAAAAGTAGTAGCAAAGTCCCATTCGGCATACATTGAAGCTTAAAATTTGTGTTAGGAGTTACTATGCCCAAGGGATCAGGATTGATCGTGCGACTTTTGACATCGTTAGGCGGCCTTGATACCATTGCGCTATTGACGCTTATAGCATCTGACATAGTTAATCATCAAAAATATTAATATGTTTAAATGTTAATGTGGATTGTCGTTCGTAACACATAATGTCGTGGATAACACATAATAAAAAATATATGTTTATCAATTTCGTTCTCTATTCGTCTCTTGTGATTAAATGTTATATGTATGTATGTATGCTAATATATTTGCGAACATTTTTCTATTGAGAAACACTTTGTTGTTGAAGGAGTTTGTAGTTAAGTTAGTAATTTCAAGATTGACTTTAATCCAAAACCAAAAGTAAATTTTTGTGTCTGATACATGGTTATTCGTTACATTTTTTCCTTTCAAGTCTACAGCTGCGTGCTCCCACTAATCATGACCTCTAATGTCACAACTACATTCGAAATCGAAGTATGTTTGCATTTGTTCTTTGACATGTTAAAATGTAACTAAAGTACCGCCTCTGGGCATCCAATACGTTTAAATGTGCAATTCAATTTAACATCCAGTGTACGATCAATCTGATAACACACAATCTACACATTATGAAATCGTGTCGTGTAAAACACGCTTTATTATTCGCAAAATCGTATAATGGATGTCATAATCAAATTTACATTAAAGGGTAGTCAATTGTTTTCATCAACGAATGCGTGTGCGAAGTGCGAATTGTCATAAAAGGCGGTTTAATCAGCCGTTTTATTATTATGAGCCTATCAAAAAGGGGTGGCTATCGGCTCTTATAGAATTCACAGCTTAGAATTTCACTCGTAGAATTTAGGTTTATAAACGAACCATAAAAGTTTTATAAATAAAATTTGTTTAAATATGTATGAGGTAGTACGACTACATCCTATATCGTTCATCGTATAAGGTATACAATAATATTATTATAATTTAACTCTGGGTGTAGTTCTTAATAAATAAGTTTTAATTATATTGGTTAATTACACAATTTTTTTTCTTCTTCACTTTAACCTTGTGATTTTTTCATTTCACCAACCAGTCAGTCCTTGAATATTAAATAATGCAATCTGCAAATATCTCATTGCTGGACAAGGACACTTTCCTTTTCAGAAGAAAGTAACCCTTAAACAATTATTAAATGTATAAAAAATGATGTTAAAACAAAATACGCAAAACCAACTGTCAAATATTATAGATAGTATCTAATCGAAGACAATGAGATTAAGACGTAGACAATTTTACAACTTTTTACTGATTGATACATTCATACAATACAAATAGCAATTTATTAGAAATGATCTATGGTTTAAAAAACAATTAAATGAATTCTAAAATAGCACGCCTCAGTTCTGTAATCCCTCCTCTCAGCCATTATGGTCGTGTGTCCGCCATTAAGTTGTTAGCGTTATGCTGGGGGATGAACGATAAATTGCCATATCATACTCTGCGTTGACATAACGGTGTAATTTATAAGGATTTCATGTCTTCATTTTGTTACATTTGCAAATTACAATGTTAACACGTCGGATGTAAGGTCTGCATGAATGATTGATACAGGTTCATTACAATTTTGTTCATTATCTTATATAATATACTAGCTGAACCTGCGGCTTTACCCGCACGAATTTGATAAACTACAAAAAACCGTTTTACCTTTAAACTACATCCTAGTTTCGTAAAATCCTAAAGTTCTTAGCGGAGTCTACACACTTTAAGGAACCTGCCGTTATAGTTTCTTAGATTTCGTGATTAATCAGTGACTGGTATTTCGCTTATATATATAGATTTCGTGTTTTTGTTAAGTGTATTTTCTTTTCGCGAATTATTGAACGATGAATGAAAATTGACTCTAAAAGTCTTTTGGACATTATCGATATTCCCTTTAATTATAGAATTCCGTACACTTTTTTGTTGTATGATTTTGCTTATTCATAAATATGAAACGAATGTAGGTATATACACAATAAAAATAGTTTAAAAAGCCTGATTTACATAGACAGCGTCTCATTTCTCACTTTATCGATACGATTTATATCGTACGTGACTAATATATTGTCTATTCGCCAAATTAATTTAAGTAGAATATTAATCACACACAATATTCTTATTATAACATTGTATATCACAAACAAAGCCCGTCTGGTATAATTTACAACTTAATCGCGGTAAGGTGCGCGCGTCGGGCGCCGCGGAGTCGCAGCCGTCCCCTGCGCTACTCCCTCGTCAACCCGCGTCGCTGCACGAAACTATATCGATCACTTCGGACACACTGCACTCGCACAGTGCAGACATACAGCTTTAACAGCGATATATTAAAACGCATTAATTAAAAAACATAATCGTTTATTATATATGCGAAAGTCAGTTTGTTTATGTTTTAACATCTTAATTATTCACCTATCGTTTATATACCGATCACCGTTGTCATAGGGTACTTAATACACACGCAGAAGAAGTCGCGGTTGGAAACTAGTATTTAACAAGCTTGAAAATTACTTTTGCAATTGCTACTTGGATCTGATGTTAATAAGCACGTTACGTTGTTCTGGATAACTAACTATATTGTTGTTACAGTTTATGTTGCGTTAATCTCGAATCAACGAAGACATTTTCTTTATCAATCGAACAGAAACATGACTGTGACTAACATATTTAAATTCAATAATTGATTATTTGCAATAATAATAATGAAAATGTACAATAATCATACCTAGAAATAATCCAGTAAGTCGTATGTGTAGGCTTGATTTAATAATTACCTATTAGATATTTTCGGAATATTACAGCTACCTTCAGAGTAGCAGCAAGGCTATAGCCAATTCCAATGGTAGAAAAAATAAATATCAATAAACAACTTCGATTTTGACATTGACATGATATCATTGATCGAGATCTAAAATAATCTATGGTATTCACTATGGTTTCGCGAAAACATCGGTGAAATTGATACTCTTGGAATATTTTGGAAATGAAATTGGAACTTTGAAAATTAATTTTAAAGTGGATATAAGCTTATAGATAAGTGACTTATTATGAATAACGAGCTACTAGCACCGGAATATTACGGATGAAATTTTTTAATAAAGAAAATGCGCTTAGCCAGAAAATTAAGAAATAAAAATAATAATAGTATATTTTTATACATATTAAATCCTTAATTATATACAAATAGTAATTTAAAATCTTAAATTTAAAACTGTATAAATCATGACCGCGTGGAATGGAGGCAATAATGCTATCAGCATTTCCCTGTTGAACCACAATTCCGATCCAATGGGCACAAAAAGTACCGGCCCTCCTGTCACCAGTGGAGGCAATAAGGCGAGGTGTTATACTTTTATAAGAAGCATTGTTTTGATGTATTTCATAAGGTTTAGCCTGAGTTAGCATTACATTATTACAGGAGATACAGATAAGAAGTAGTTGTTTTGCATAATAATGCCAAACTATTAGCATATCTTATGATATATTTCAACCTAAAGGCTATTATTATGGTTTGGCATTAGCAGCCCGTAAATGTCCCACTGCTGGGATAAAGGCCTCCTCTCCCCTTGAGGAGAAGGTTTGGAGCATATACCACCAAGCTGCTCCAATGCGGGTTGGCGGAATACACATGTGGCAGAATTTCGTTGAAATTAGACATATGCAGGTTTCCTCACGATGTTTTCCTTCACCGCCGAGCACGAGATGAATTATAAACACAAATTAAGTACATGAGATTTCAGTGGTGCCTGCCTAGGTTTGAACCCGAAATCATCGGTTAAGATGCACGCTTTGGTTTGGCGATGTGGTTAATTTATATACGGTGGAAGTAGAAGTGGGAGGCATGTCCGCAAAACTCTCTATAACCTTCTAAAACACTATGGCATGCCGACCTGCACCCGGGTCGCAAGTTTTGGGATCTGCTGCACACGATGGATCCGACATCCTCATGGTGAATCAATGGATTGCTAAAAGTACATCTCTGTGTGCATTTTTATGTAAAATTATTCGTATCATATACCGACCGACGACCACAACTTGACAAGATTTATAATTGACTTTCAATGAGGCTTTCGTTCAGCAGACTGAATAAGAACTTAAAAAGAAATACTTGGTTTATTTTTTATTTTTTAGGCTAGAAACAATATAACAAACTTAGAACGAATAATAATTTGCAGCTACAGCATTGCGTTTAATTTTTTCCTAATTATTGTGTATTTCGTATCAGATTGAGTTTGCTCAAAATTATCTTTGTTTAGCGATAAATACAGACACAAAACAGCTAAAATGCGTTATGTTACTTTGCATATAAATCAAAAATGTCGGCGTATTAATGGAAATGTAGTGTTGACATTTTCTTCACGGCTCCGACGTTAAGGGGACGAGGCCCATTTGTCCCCTTAACATCGATACCCGTTGATTTAGCGTTCCATTGGAGATTAGGTGCCGCAGCATTTATTATATAGCCCTTCTAAGTCGTCGTCATTTACCCATCCGAATTTTCTGCGTCACTAAACTGATGTGGATTTCTATGGTATAGTCTTTCATTTCATGAGTTGCGCAAATTGACTTTGAAGACCATTATTATGTCCTATTTGCTAGAACTTACATAAATATAACTGTTCTACTACAATGAAGTGTTTGTTTAATGTGTTATCACTATTCTGTAAATGTTATAATTTATTTGGTAGCTGTCAAAATAATTCAGATAATACGTATTCATATTAGATCAATCAAATCATCGGTAATTTTTTTTCATTATGCTTAATATTTAAAAACTTACTCAAAATTGTCAGCGAAATCTACATCTGATACGGGCTTGAACCGCTTATTCGTCTAGTTTATAGTCCAGACATTCTCTAGTGATTGTTTACATTGCTTTTATTTGTTTCAAAAAATAATTAAGTAGAACAGAATTTTCGGACGACAATGACATCGAGGAGGTTTTTGAAGAATGTGTTGAAGTTGAGGATCATGTTAAAAAACAAAAATAGTCTTCTAATCAGCGAACTTGGGTCTAGTTAGCGAACATTTGTTTCCTCGCCTCTACCACATAGAGCCATTTACGTCTTTAATGATTGTGACACATGAGGTGTTGTTTGAATATTAAGTCTTATGAAGTGTCATAGGCCTTATGACATCACCAGTACAACTGAGTGTCCACTCCTTTGTAGTTGCGCTTTTTATTACTTCTAACATCCTATTTGTAAGTTACCACAACTAATCTGATTTTGTAATTTTTTCATGGCATAAAAAAAATTGACATTAGACTTAATTTAAAAAGTAATTGGGCAGACCAAAATCTTATATGAAATTTCATTCATCGTTTCATCATTCCAACTATTCTTGAATTTTTTCTTTAATTTTCATTTGATTGTCCAGGTGACGCAAACTACAAACCGTACGTAACGGCGCGGCCCGAGATAGCAGAGGTTGATTTGGATGGTGACGAAGATTTTGTGGTTGTAGCCTGCGATGGTCTCTGGGACTTCGTCAGCGAGGACGCTGTTGCATTGTCTGTTTATAACCAGATAATGAACGATCCAGGTATGTGATTATTTTCTATGTTTCTTTTGAATGTATTACAAGGTAAATTATGGTAATGTCGGGTATTTTCAGCAAAGGTTACTATCGTGTACACAATTTGCATTTAATGTTTTATTTAAAGATTATATATTTACTGTATTATGGTGTAATAATACTTATTAGTATTATGGTGTTTAAAAAAGACCAACTTAAATATAAGTTGTTTTTACATGCTTTTGATATCGACTACTGTGTAGCAATTCATTCATAAATTCGTAAGAACTTATTCACATCCTTAAACCTGATGGGCACTTCTTCAAACAAAGTGTTCCCATCTAATAATTGTACGAATTACGTATACAGTACTGTATTATGGTATTTTATCGCCGAGGCAAGTTGCAACTCGCTCTAAACTGCCTATTCACTTATGTCATTGCTATAAATAGAAGCAACGGCTTTAGTTTCCAGATAAGAAAGTCATATCAGCTAACACTTACATAATAATATGTTTATGTTTGGAGTAAATGAACTTGCCGCTAAGTTCATGGCTCTAGACGTAATAAAGTGATATATAATAATCAGCAATTTTAACTTTTTTAGCTAATATTTATGTTCGTAAGAAACTCATATTGAAATTTAGTCAGATTTTATGATATTATATTTTACACTGAAATAAAAATAGGCTAATTTTTATCGTGTATTCATATTATTACCCTTATGTTGAATATATGTACTTTCAATCTGCCTCATTACCCAATTATATTTCGTGTATTTGGTTCTAATAAGATGTTTGTTTGGTAAAACGATTTGGCGATACACATTTATATTGGGTCATACGTCCGTCCGTGTGACTCAAACAGAATTTGCTCTGAAATGCGAGTTTGTATACCGAACATAAAGATCTTTTATTTTACAAACTTTCTCTGACGACGTATGGAAGACAGGGATCTGAGTATTGTGGACGTGGTAACTAAGGCGCCCTTCAAGTCTTCGTAAAGTGTCTTTAATGGATCGCAACGCTCAAGGCGAAAAGCTTTTATGTTGCTCAACAGATTTTTGTTGTCGCATAAATGTAAGGGTTTTTCATTGTGACACTTGTACTGAGGGGAAATATGTCGTATGCCACTTTCGCCATTGTTTCATTTGGCTTGTGGCGTCAAAGGGAAATTAAAAGCTTAAGATGATAAAACTTGCTTAGTTTACAAGTTCTCGTTCAAGTGAACAATTATATTTTTAGAATTTATTGTATATTTTATCGGAATATTTTTTAAAATTAATTATTTGTGTGTTGTGCTAATTGAATCAGAATAATTTGACAGTTTACATGGAACTTCGATACCAGATACATATCTTATTTCAAATAGAACATACATGATATGTTTCCAAATTAATTACGAGTAGATATAAAACTTCTTAAGCATATTGTATTTTTCAACGTCAATCGTGGTCATAGCGGGGTAAGTTCCACTTAGTTATAATAAATCACAATACAGTTACTGTAGTTAATGAAACGTCTCGTTAAGATCTGTGTAAATGTAATTAATAAAAGTAAGCTTATTTCTGTGGCGTGTCCCCGCCGTCTGCTCCTCCAACGCGGTGACAACTTGACGGGTGAATCGAGTCTTATGACTAGCGGACGTAATTTTCTAGCTCAGGTTACTGTTGAGTGATGTCCCCCAAGAGAAACTAACAGTCCGTCTTGATTGCATTAAAGAAAGCATCGTATTAAAGATATCTGCGACATGATCTAGAGATGTCTTAAAATGATTGAATAGCATTTATAGTTGATGTTCTGATTTTATTCCTTTAATAACGTGCAGTTAAGTTAAAAGCATATATAGAATAAATAATTTATATAAACATCCGAATATCGTTGGTGATACTTCTCCAAATAAAAAGTAGTGTCCTCATGATTTCTTTAGGTACTTTTCCCAGAAACACTATAGGTGTATGTGTTGCGAAAAATACAACAAAACTGTCGTGTAGCGTAACGAGACTGCGGTGTAGGTGCCTAGATTTCAGTGGCTGCGGTCAGACGGCCGCCAGTCCGCGACTGCTCCACAATAACGTTTCGTAATTGCGTCGGAAGTGGGGAAGTGGAGAAATTGGATACTTGGTTTTCACCTCGCCCCCGTTCACCCCGCGTCTTCGTGAAGCCTTTCTAATTGCCAGCTTTGTCAGTAGTATGTAAACACGCCATTGTTGTAATGTCTGCTTGTTTTTCGATGGCAAATAAGATGTTTGTGTTCTATTAGGCTTTGTATGTTTCGAAAACAGTTAAGTATAATTTTCATCGTATAATACCACTACCTTAATTCTTCACCGATACGCTTTAATAAGAAATTGTTTGTTGATTGATATTGTGTAAATTAGAGTTTTCTAAAAATAAGACTTGATTCTATATCTTTAACATCTTTAGTATAAATAGTTACATAACAGTTAATTTCTTTACACTAACAGACGTTACTTTAGAAATTGTATGCAGAGGTCGAAGACTTCGTTAATGTCTATTAATGTCTAAAACATTAGTTTTCTGGTACTCGACATATGAATTCAGTATCCAAATATCGAAGTTTATTGGAATATATTGAGGCATTTATCTAAGTAGTTATCGTGACATGACGTGACTAAGCAACTCGTACGTGGTAAACAGCACAAATTAAATATTCAGTAATATTGTTAGGAGTGCAAATCTTAATACTAAGTCTTGTGTAATGCTCTCTGACCTTCCGTTATAACCGTCTTATATTATAACGCATTTATGCGAATTGCGAGTAGGTTTAAATATTGAAGAGTTAGCTATAAATTATCTTTTTAAATTGTTGATACGAGAAGTATGCATGTGGGTCAATTCATATTTATTTTAATAATTAAAACGAACACCTACGGTAAATTTGAACTTCTACTTCAGTGGACACAAGGGGCTTATTGGATTATGAGTTTTAGCAGTTTAAACAGTCGGAGTTGATATTTAAACTGGGGCGGCCGGGCGGCGCTAATTCGCCTGGGGGCAGTCGGATTATTACTCGTCATTATACCAGCATTCCTGATTTAAATTTTATAACTCACTGTCTAAAGGTTAAATTTCATTGAAGCTCGAAAATGTTACGTCACATTCGCCAGGCATGCATCCTCTCATATAACGCTTTTAAACCGACATTGTTGGGTATCTTCCTTCCTGTTTTTTTTATACCACAGTGTGTACGTACTTTTTTCCATTTTCTAATTTCTATTATACATATTTTATATATGTGTTACCTGGAGCTGTAAATCCAAAAGACGCGGTACTGATGTCGAATAGTAGCAGTCTACAGTCTGGCTATGGTGATTGTTCCGATAACATTGTGTTTATAGATCGACCGATAGCCGAGGTACTTGTCAAGTTAACAGCGATTTAGATGGCATTGTGTCGGATTTCCAACATGAATTTTATCACTTCCGTATTGTTATCTTTTACTGACTGCTAACATTTTCGTCATCATCACCATCATCAGCTAACATTTGAATTATTTTAATCGATTAACGTATTGAAATGTTTAAATTTAAAAGTAATTTGATTATAAAAATATAAAAATAGTTCTTTTCGTTAATTCACAGATTAAAGCCGAAAAGGCATATAAGCGTTAATTTGTTCCAAAGCAAAGTTCATGAATTATGACATGTTGACAGGCGACGGCTGGTCCATTAAGTTACAATGAGTTACTTGTGTGTCGGATTAGTTTAACAGACGCCGCATATTGTTTATGGCGAAATTTTAATTTAATAAATGCTAAATAGTTTGATGTTTTAATTTGATTATATTATATTTTTATAGATATATAATATTAGCCCTTTCTGTCTCTAAATTAATCTATTTTTAGACAAATTGCAAAACAGAAAATATTTGATTTCTGAAATACCAGATGAGATAAAAAAGGTACTTTTTACATTTTGATATCGGTTAGATATTAAAATAACGATTGCACGGTTCAGTTCTGGATAGAGTTGGATTAAAACAGAGTATATACTTTGGTTTGGGTTTGGGTTTGGTGATTTTAATCCTATACATGAATTACTGAAATAAAATGCATTGACATTATTTGCAAAACTCATTTCGAGAGAAAATTTAAGCTTCAGCTCAATTAGAATCATTTTTTCTGGGTAAGGTTCTATGTCCCTGCGTATTTACGTTACGAAAATTTATGTCTGAAAAACTAATGTTTCTAAATCATTTATTCATGTCTGCTCTGGGACTGAGATCAAAACCAAATCTACGAAACAGACAGAAGCACTTAACATGTTTCCACAATTCTACAAGAAAACTTTCGTTTTATTTTAGTGATAGTTCAATTCCGGAATTTAAAAATATACGTATACACAGTTTGTTGACTGATGAAAGAATACAACATAAATAATACGATTGATAATTATCCTTAAAAGGGCACGCTCTGTTCTGTAAATCTAAAGTAATCTAGGAATGAAATTATTATAAATAAAGTTGACCAAAGCCTGAATTTAAAAAGGTACATGAGAAAAAATTATCAGCAAATTCATAAAAACCGTGTGTTTTATTTAAAGTTTCGAAAAATCTCAAAAAGTATGTTTGTAAGATTGTAATCCTTAAATGCTGAAAACAGCCCTAATGTTAATTTCTTGTTCGATCAGAAAAATCATATTCGTAGACGGGGTTGGTACTGTTGACTATTTAATCTGACCTTATGCATCATCCTCCTGCCCTTATCCCAATTTTACTTGGGGTCGGCGCAGCATGTCTTCTTCTTCCATACTTCTCTGTCGGACGTCATCTCACAAGTAGCATTCTTTATAACCATATCGTCTTTTACACAATAAGAATTAGTTAATCTGACCTTATTATGTCGAAAAAAATCTAAAATTGAGTTAAAAAAATAATAACATGCAGATGAATTAATTTTCTCATGCGTATTTACAAATGGCCAAAACTATTCGTGCGAATATAAATAAAAAAATGTGCGGTGTCGGCAAACGTTTCTTATTGCCGAAGGTCATTCGCATTCAAAGAACGCTGCTACCAGTTCCTTAATCATTATCAAATAGGCATTAACATTTCGAACGAAATTCTTTGACGATTCGATTTCAAATTTACCTCGCGAATCGCCATTTATATATGTTTCATTTAAACCAATAATAAATAAAGTATTCCTGCACTAGATTGTAGTTATGTAAGAAAATGATAAAAAAGCTTGGAGTTTATATTCGTTGATTTTCATGCAAGAATAGGATCTACGTATATTAATTAAAAAGTTAATTGTATATGATTATATGAGTATATGATCGATAAAAAAGAGTAACTGCTGCTTTTTATCGGCTTCTCTCGGCAAAATCTACTCCGAAACGGTGATAGTTTTACATTTAATTTATCTTTTAAAATAATGATCCAAAAGTATATGTACTTGAATAAAGTAGGTCTTGATTTTATATTGGTAACTTATATAAAAAATTCCATGTGTACGAGACAGATTATATTTAGGCAATTTGACGTTCGATACATCAACACAAATTAAATTTGCGAGAGCGTAACAATAAAAATTCGATAGTTCTGCGGCTGCGCAGGTCGCGCTGACAATGGACACTACTTGGCAGAGCGTCCGGTGTCCACGACATCATGAGTTCCGACCTTGACTTTGTTCGTTACGATGCCGCGTTATCTGCCAACTTTCATTCACTTTACACGACCACCTGAATTAATATAAACATACTTCCTAGCATGTGATTTAGTAATTAATATGTTTTTGACTTGGATTATTTTCAAATTTAATTTGTTGCAAAATGTTTTGTTATCATATGAACGGTTGTAGTCAAATTATATAGAACATTAGGCACACAAACTCTAGACAGTTTTGGTATCAAGAACATAGCACGTATTTAAAAAAAATAATGTATGTAAAATATACACCTACCAATTTGAAAATGTAACCTAGATAAATGTTGTGTTTTTATGTAATAGTATTTTTTGACTCTATGTAGTTTTTTATAAAAAAAAAAATCTTAATTGGATGTAGTTTGTTCTGAAGTTTTTTAATTATCACAACGAGCTTGTGAATATTTCCACGATTGAGTCATTAACTCGAAAAGGAATTAAGTGTATTTATAGTCACAACATGTGTTAAGATGACTGCTGGATAAATACCAACCTGAATACATGAAATTGAATATAATAGTCCATTTAACAAAACGTTTACATGGTAATTACTGTACAAATTGTAAAATATTTTCTCAAAAGTATCACATAAAAGAGAATGTACTATTGATCATTAGACCGAGCTCCACTTGCTTAACAAGCCATGGCCCATGGCGGACTCATTAGCATATTAAATATAACATTACGCCCTTTTCTAATTTATCAAAATAATTTAACGTATATCCTAAGGTATTACATGAAGTTTACTATTTTTTTAAAATTAAAATCTGAAAAATATATTTTTTTAAGTTAATTCCACTCATTAAGCAAATCTTCTATTCGTTTTTGTCCAATTTAAATGTTGGCACATTATTATAGGGTAAAAAGTCACAACTCATTCGTATTCTAAAGATATGGTATCTTTGGAACACGAATGAGGCGGTTGCAATATTTTATTACCTCGTGTAAGAAGTTTTGTTCATAGTTATTCAAATTATGACTCAATATATATATATTTCTAAATACAAGAGCAAGTTGAAAGTAAGCGGTTTACGCGTTTTATTTTCTATGAAAGTATACGGAGTCGCGCTCCACATGACATGTCGGGCGCTGTTTGCAGACGGACCCAACGCTGACGGTGCTAGATGTATTTGCATAGTAAACAGGCAGCGACCGTCGTCTATTCCTTACTTGAATATAGCTTTGTCTCATTGCATTTATATTTTGGTATGTAAAACGATCGACTTTTTCGCGCGACAATGCTGAATCTCATGAATATTTAGCGTGTTTCGGTTGTGCAGCGACCATAGACTGACCTTGACAGTTCTAATATTGGGGTATTGTTTGCGTATGTGAGTAAAAGAGGGTGAGTCATGTTAAATCGTTATACAAATGAATTTTCTATGATGGTAACAGTAAATTCATTTTTTAGATAATTGAAGCAATTTATCAAGTATTATTATTCTGTATGAAAAGTAATGTTTGTTTAGTCAGCCTGCAGGTGATTATATAAAACAATAGGTACTAGTGATTATATTCAGTCGAGTGGTCTCACCGCTTGGCGGGAGGGTGCAACGCAATAAAAATGTATAGGGCTGTGCGGGAGGCGCGCTGTCGTGGTGTGCAGCCCTCGCTTTGACATCATTACAATTATTGCTGTATTGCCCCACCCCAGTCTTCTGCCGCAAAATAGTGAACGCGTGCCTCTGAATATACCCGTATTTGTCTAACAGTTTTGAGGTGCATCTATCTTTGATTGCTTTTTGTGTATGAAGATGACGTTAACCAAACGGGTTTTTGCGTGGTAAATTTTACCTACTTTTAAAGGCAATAAATCTTATTCAGAGTCCCTTTTAATCTTAATTTCAAGTAGTATCATTTTCTACGTTATTGTCATACGTAACTTGAATAATATTCGTAACAACCTTCCAATAAGGGAGGTCCGGTTTCATTGTCAATTTAAGTCTTTTGTGATCTAAAGCTACGGTAGACGCTGACAAAGGACGTCCTAATCCTACGATCAGGCTAACGAGATGTCACGGAAACGGACTTACTATGGATCGTTTCCACGTTTACCTAACGAAGAAGTGGAGATTGTTTTTTGTCAACTCTATTTATATTTTATATTTTTTATTAAATGTGAATTTCGAATGCATTAGTTGTCCCTTTCTTTAAAGTATATGCAAATCGCATAAATTTGATAACAAATTAATCTTGAATAAATAAAGTTCGATTTCATTTTACATATTCGAAATAGTTTTTACCGTAACAACTCACAAACGCAAGGAAAACACTAGTCATTGCCGAAACGATATTCAGGAATGCTGCACATTTTAATTTTATCTCGTCGTAAATTGTTTGTTGGATCGCGCCCAAGACGACACAGACTGTATCATCCAACACCCGGCTTCTGTACCACGTGGGTGGTCGGTTGTTTTCATATTAGTTATGATAACATAATCTCATCGACGAATACATAAAGACCCTACGTAAAAACGTGTGCTGTATTCCATACCGTATTTGCTGGTTGCAAATTCGATGAGATCGACATGCTCGTTTCCTGATTACACTTTGTATAAAATAATACAGTTAAATAATAACTTTTTGTAAGACTTCTGTATAAGCGATCGACAAGCATTATGTAATTTTTTAAAAATTCGAACCGCGACTGGTACTTTAATGTTAGTCGTTTTGGGGTATTGAGAATTTCTCGCGTACATGGGAAGTTTTTTTTTTTTTTTATTCCAAAGTTTTCTTTATATGGCAGCCTTGTTATTCGAGATTCCCACAAAGGATTTCTTTAATATTTATGCGACGGTTCCTTTGTCGAAGCAATATATCATTATCCGAATACATAAGTAAAGTTCAGATAATAGAAACTCTATTCACTGCCTTTCATTTCAGATCAACTTGATTCATAAGTTCTAAAACCTTTCAGATATTATACAATCTTTTTTTTTCTTATATTTGTATGGTAGTTTTATTCACGTTAAATATGTTTATGTCTACGTTTACTAATATTTGTCCCTAAAATAATATGTTTCGTATGTGTCTGAAATTCAGATTAAACAGGTTTGCGGTAAGGTTAATGACATCATTCAATACATCCTCGCTATAGATACAAGTATGCAATGAGCAGGAAATTAGTATTCGGCAAAGCTTGTTATATCTTGTGATTTCTACCTTCGACGATCAGGTTCAGTTACTAATGTTAATACGTTCTAATTCATCTCGAGTAATTAGCTCTGATACGATCCAAAACAGCGAGAAGTCGGGAACTAATCGAACATGCTGCTTCGTTATCTTGACATCGAAATTGTCTAATTGGGTTTGCATAAACCGTGTTGCGGAATGCATTGCACCCACGTTCACTATCATTGAATAATCAACGTATGAAAATATTTTACACTTAATTCCGTAATCTAATACAGCTTAACTTTTTCTTCATGTTTAGTTTATAAAATATTATTAAATTAATGTGACTTTCATATGCTGCTCTAAACATTTCTAAGGGAAAGTTTGGATTAACGCATAATAAATTATAATTACGCTGATATTATAGAATAAAACGGCTTTCGTATGAACGATGTTCAGAGTGATATTTATGATATTTATTTACCAGAGAAGTATTAATATAATTTAAATATAACTATACCTTTTTCGTGATGATACAAAATCTATTGAACCAATTTACAATGGAGCCAAGTTTTGATATTGAAACGTAGGCTAAGTAATAAGAATTCCATTATAGGAAGTAAGAAATATTGTGGTCACGATTGAACCGCGTATTGTAAATTATATAGCGACGAGATTATTGCTGTAAACTAAATACTATAACGGTGTTCCTGTTTATATACGAATTAGACAAAGTAGTATTATATGCAGTTGTATTAATTATTATTCTCGCTTGCTCGGGTATATTGAGGAAGTACTATTTCATGTAATTGTATCTTGCCATAGATAAACCTACATAGAGAAAATAAACAAACTATTATTCATAATACTACACATTTTCCATAGTTTAACGTTGCCAAATTGTCATAGGATCCATTTTAGAAATGCTATAAATGTTGGGACAAATTTTGTTTGTTCTGTCATGTTTGATATGCGAACTCGTGTTTGCGTTTCACCATTGCGATGGCACTGTAGTGGACGAGTTCGTTATAAATTAATAAAGTTCTAAAAGCTATGGTGACTTCTTTTTTTTATTTTAATTAATAATACTTAATTAAAAATATGGCGGCAAAATATATAATTCAAAATGCAGTTTTGTAAAATTTGATGCGAATGAAATGAAAATTATTAGTTAAAATCGGCTTCTGTAATACTCAATTTGTTTATTCTTTTTTGTTGGAATATTAATAGATGTAACGCAGATGCTGTTTCTGCAGCATCTGCGTCAGATTTAATGTGACAACGAGCGACGTTTTCATGATACGTGCAACGCACTTCCACAATTGACTCTATTTATAATTTTTTTTTTCTGGCCCAAGTTCATCGACCGCGTAATCTTCGTATATTCGGTCTCGGAAAAAGTTGTTACATATCAGTCTGTCGGCACTTGCAGCAATAAATTAATGAAAACTTTCTTTAAAAGCCTTACTCTTATCTAGATTAAACCTGCTTCAGGAACCAGACTAACTTTTAACTTTCACCCCTTTTAAAAGGGCCGAGAATTTTAATAAGCTTATGTGTTGATTTATATTATTTGTATTAAGGTATAAAGTGCGCTTCAACTATTGAGTAGGTAGTAATTGAACATGATTTTAGCAGTGATTTATTATCTGTTGTTAGAAAAAATGTTTTGTACAACTGCACGTATTTTCAGAACCAAGATCGATTACTGTCTAGATCACGTGTATTTTAAAAGAAATTTGCGGGTTCGAACCCGGGCAAGCATCACATAATTATAATTCATCTCATGCTCGGTGATGAAAGAAAATATCTTGACGAAATCTGCGTTAGTTGAATTCTGCCATATATCCTCAAACTCACATTGAAGGAGCGTGGTGGTATACGGTCCAAACATTAGTCTCAAGAGAAGAAGGCATTAACAGGCTGTTAGCTTACATAATTTGTAGCTTATAGTATTAATAATGAAATGTATCCGATACTTTTTACTATGACTAGATCTGTTACTATGTTTAAATAAATATCGCACGCATGAGTAATGATCCGTAATTGGAGACAGAAAGGCTATCGCTGTAATATAAAGACTTCGTGACATCCGTCATCTAACTGTATTTAACGATAGGTAGGTAAGTTTTAGTGTTCAATTACAATAATTATGTTATAATAATTATAATAATTTTTATTTACTCGTATGTTTGCAATTGTTGTGATATTTGATAATCCTATCATTTTTAACCGAGGTTGATGTTTGATGGGAGTTTTCCTGCAGATATTTAACAATAATCATTAACGTAACGCCTTGTGTACATGCAAATTTAGATTTTTGCAATCGTGAGTCATATCGTTTCTATAATGGTATCGAGGCTTATCGGGAGTGGAGGTGAGGAGAGAGCAAGTGCTCATTGAGATTCAGCACGACGTGGACCAAACTTTGCCTTATCCGGCTACTTCGTAATGTCTCTATTGTTTGCAAGAATGGTTAATCCACGAATATTTTGTGACATATTGTCGTTCGTTTCGCTGTCGCAATTAAATCTTAACATTTTGCAAATATTTTGCAATTGCAATTTCTTAACGAATTCTGATTACTATTTATGGTCATTTGATAAAATTATCATTGAGGTACGATGTGCCTTTTGTCAAGTTATTAAGGTATCAATAATGACTAAAATAATAACGCCCACACGTTTGAAATAATGATACTTTTAATGTTTTGTAAATGTGCCCATTAAGGCCTGCTTTGTATTATTTTTTAATGAGAATTGCATTGACAATCTTGGCAGACGGTTGTTGCGTCAGATTTACGGTAATTTCACGGCTGGTGCGTTTTGACGGTTCCTTGTGGTGGAAAAGTGAAGTGCGAAGTTTCGGCGAGTCGGCGCGGTAGAGCGTGGCCGCGCGGGGTCGTCGCCTCCTCGCCACCTCGCCTCGCAACGACTCACCATCGGCCAGCGTGCTGCAAGCTCGCGAGTCTATGATAATGTAGTAGGGATCGAACGCTGATAATTCTCTCCAGTTTGTTTCCAATTTGACTTATCTTATCTAGAGCTCTTATTCGCTACATTTAATTGGCATATTATTATTATTTTTTAAATCATAACGATTTTATTAAACCTTAAGTTGTGTTATACGAAAAGACCTTTACGTTTTTATTAATGGTAATCATAATGTTACTAACTACTAACTACTGTAGGTATTAACGAAGATTAATATTTATTGTTTATAACTGTATGATTAATATTAGAAAAAGTTAACCACTACAGTTTTAAAACATCACCAAACTTATAATAAATAAAGTTTACACAATTACTTAGTAAATAGTGATGATAGTAACAAATTAATGTCTATTTGCTGGGCAAAGATCTTCTTATCTGTTAAGTGTAAAGGACAAGTATGAAGAGTTTCGTTCACTCTATTAGTTTACCACCATGAAATATTCAATGAAGGTAAAGTAATTTGCTTTTCCTGTAAGTTTTCTCTGTTCTATGTGTTTGGATACTCTATGATATTGGATTCATGAGCTATGAAAAAGTAAAATGAACTTTTAAATCCTAAATAAATTATAAGGTTTCAAACAAAAGTGTTCTTTAGAATTGCCAGTTTTATGCGACTTTTATTCGTCATCGCCCGTTCAAAGATCTAATTTAAAATATCTGAGTAATGAAATCACTGAAAAGGCGTAAAGATTTATAGTGACAAACTGTAAATATGTTATGGAGGTTTGTCATTGGGTATGGATTCTGGAGGTTTCTGCGAATGGCCACGAATGGCGAGTGGCAACATCTGGAGGGCGCGCTGTGCGAACATCGGAGGGGGGGTGCGCGGGGTGCGTTCGGGCTCCGGGCTGCAGTGCCACCGCGCGCCAGTCCCCCAGACACCGGCCGCGCGAACGGCCACCGCGAACTGCACGCATCGCGCGAACCCCGCGACCCTTCGGTACTCTGTGCCACTAGCTTCGTGCCCAGTGCAGTGATCCCTGACCGCCCGCCTAGCACCAGCGGCGCTCGCACACTTCGTGACATACATGTGAGTCTACAAGTTACAAGTCTTCGCTCCTCCCACGCGCCGAGTCTCGTCGCGCCGGCCGGCCGGCCGGCGTTTCGCCTAACCTATCCTTTTGGTGTAATACTGAAAACAAAGGGAATTGTGATCGGTGTAAGCATAAGCACTTGAAAAATTACTACGTGATTAGAAGATTATATCAATTTCTTAATTATCACAATCGTGTCTCTCTGTATAGCTGAAATCTAGAGCTATGACGTATATAACGTGAGGAATGTTAGTAACTATTTTATATTAATTAATTAGTTATAGTGATTTAGATATTAAGTTGCAAAGGTGTATCGCGTTTTAAGGTGATGAGGTAATTTATATTTTTATTAAAAATGTTCGTTTTGTTAATGTCGAGAAACTACGGATAACGTATCATGGTGGATTGCGATCATTGTTCTATCCATTAGATTAATTAAAAGACTGGGCGGCGGGTGATGGTGCGCGATCACGCGAGTGAGCGGCGACAGCGGCGCGGGCGGCGGCCGCCAGGTCTTCGAACCTGCACCGTGGAAATGGGATTACTGCGCGATGGCCTTAAATGCTATTTTGCACTCGTTCTAGTCCATAGTAAATTGCGCTAGATGTAATCTACGGTGGATTCCTTTTACTCGTTTAAAAAACGGCATCTTTTTTTCACGACCACAAATCGATACCTATTTGACAGCTTTAGTTACGTTTATAATGGCTTAGAATTAGAATTGACCACTTACTTGTTAACAACATTTAAAGGATATTCATATAGATTTGGCTAAATTGATAAATAAAATAAATAAATCTATGCATGATGTTTTGAAAGTGTTTGTAGCAGCCAGAGATGAAGAGAGAGGCTATGATTTAAATGAAGTTTGAATACCTTAATTTTTCATATTCAATAACGTTAACTTCTTCATTTTCATTTAATATAAAAATTAAATAAAAATAAGGTTTATAAATCATAGCTGAAAACTGCAGACAATAATATAATTAATTATCTTATAAAATAAAAACGAACATAAAATAAAAACGAATATCATAGAGTTAGATATTTAAATTATTCAATTATTTAAAGTAAAACTTTCTCATTATAAAGTCAGATTAAATGTAACATGAAACTTTTATTAGCGGAAGGGTTGTACCGTTACGTTAATCAACTCCGTGTAACGAATTGTGTGCATACTATCTTGTGAGCGAATCACATTTATATATGTATATATATTATTTTTTAACTAAATATTTTTGACATTTAATTAACATTATATAACTTTAAGACCAGACCAACCCTAAGATAGGATTTTGGATAACGCAAACAATAGTACGACATATGTAAATAAGTCTACATTTTTATTCGAAGTCGCATTCGCATTATCTAGATAACATAACACGATCTTTCAACCTCAAGTTAAAATACACTTACGAGAGATTTATAAATATGTAGAATCAGAATAACAAACATCCACAGGTTCTATTGTGTTAAACTAGACGAGACTGATGTGTTACATCATTGAACTGTCACAGCTCGCATCCGAGTTATCGCCTTGTTGATGTTTTTAGTGGCCGAAAAGTGTCACAGTTGTGTCAGTGAGGATACATCAGCATCGATCGATTTGACGCCTTACCTGCTTCGATATTTCAAATATGACCTGCTTTATAAGTTTCTTACTAGTAATATCTTTTTTTTCATTTGCGAATTAAAAAAATGTGTTCTATTTTTATAGTATTCGACGCCAATTGCTACTTAGATATTGTATTAGTGTATTGAAGATGAGTCGATAGGCTATGCGGGAAACAAACTCTTAGTCACCGATGAATCAAACCTTCCATCTTAGCACGTTAATATATTAGCGTAGCTTCTGAGAAACTAACAAAGAGAGCACAATACACGTTTGAAGTTTCCCTCGTCTCGTTCTGCAATCATGAAATATATAATGTGTATTTAAACTGCACCATCTGCAGTCATTGTTTTGGCTATCTCTACGTTCCGATCTAGCGCATTTAAGACATGGCGTCTGTGTGCCAGATTTCCCAGGTTATTACCGTTGCTACCGTCATTATATACAATTGTGGAATATTCTTAAGATACAATGTTGATGGAACGATAGGATACAATTCGGTGGGTGTCGAGCAGCGGCGAGTGTGTGGCGCGGGCGGCCACCAGCCGATGGCGACGCCGAGATGAGAAATCACGACGGTCCCGCTACTCACCGCTACGGTACTTAGTTTAAGTCGTTGTTGCTGTTCTCTTAATGCATTTTGTTATACTACCGCGCTCAATTAATTTGTGACTTTCTTAGCAATTTAATTTTCTGAAATTCGCACATTATTAATAATAATTAAATAAAGTATTCTTTAATTGTTTTAAGATAATGATCTATAAACATGGGTTTATACATTTTTTTGTGCATCATACAATACTTTCGTTACAATTTGAATGTTTAATACATAACATTTAGATACATATAGTATGATCTCTAATCGCAGAGTTATATTTATATATCATTTATCTTTAATATATAAAAATTTGCGAGATGGTAAATTCTTCGTGTCAAAACTAGTAACATTTGATAGGCTTCAAAAGTGCGTCATAACTTAAGTGTCTGACCACATGATATCAAATGTTGATATCAAACACGTGTGCTACCAATATGTTATCGATCTATGTGAGATCGTAAGTTATATGTTTTAGGGTAGGTTTCGTTTTGTTGTGGCGGCGGAATGACGTCATAGCCAGCTGTAGGGCGGGTAACGTCACGTCGGGCAGGGGCGACGACCCCAACTGCCCTAAGCGCCCGGTGGCCGTCGCGTTCTGCCTTCCTCTAATATCATGAATAACTTACATTATGAGCTGTATAGCTTGCCGACCTGGGGCAACCTGCGCTGAAACTTGCTGAATTTTATTCATTGTCTGCATCAAGCGAATAATGGCTGCATTTTCAACCTTCATAATATATTCTATTACCTGCAAGGTATTGTATAGAATATTAAGCACGGCTTTGATTTCATTGTATATTTATTATGTTGTTTTTAATATCTAAAGTTAAAGCATAAATATTTAAGATTGACACAGGTTATATCTATCCATTAATGCCATGTACGCGTGTACGCACACATTTCCGTTTCGTCCCCTATTTTTTTTTCGCCCTCGACGAATGTGATATTTCTCTTGGGACTTCTAGTACTTTTTATAGGTAAGGTGTTAAAATCCATACTTTAGAATGTATGCAACAGGAAATAGTTCTGTATTACTGAATCTAGTCTATATATTCCGGTCGCAATATTTTATCTCACCGGACGCCTATTCATTGTAACACCTTTCACTCGAACACAAAACGGATTACAGTATACCCATGATACGCTCATTCTATGAAATTATCCATGGTTATCGTTTGAATTTATTGAGATCCGCGATAGATTTTTAATAGCGTTACGATTATCACGTCCATCTAAATTTCTCCGATCACCACATGTAGTCGTTTGAGCGTGCAAGTGCTGGTCAGTTTGCAAGTAGAGAATAATATTATTATTACATTTTAATCTCTATGTAGACAGATTTAAGGAGGTAAATGCTTTCTTTTAATCTTACGCGACGGTCTGCCGTATGCGCGGCTCGGCTTGGCTTTCCAGCGTCACGCGAGCTCATCCACGCCCCACATCCATACAACATGATAAATACCATATTCATAAAATAACGTGTACTTATAATTAAGATGCTTTCGTTTTAAAAACGTTTTCACTAGATCAACATAATTTTTATTTTGATTCGCATAATAAGCAGAAGAGAGTAATTACAGTCAAACTTGTAAAGATAATACTATCGTCGGTGCCGTTTTATAACGACTATACATTGTTTATTTATTTGTATTTTTCTGCTGAATAGAAATTAATTGTTTAAAGTTGTAATTAAAACGTTGAATAACAAAATAGTGTAACTTTATCAGATATTTTATTTAACAAACTACGATTACAATAAAGGAAGAGGAGAAGGGGAAAGGGACAGTTCCTTTATTAATTTATTGGCTTGGTTATAAGGTTGCGTGATCCTGAGGTTTTTAAGTTTTTGTTGTTCAAGAAATTCTCAGTTACAGACCGGAATTTGGAAATAATTTAAAAACAAATTACTTCCAAATTCCAACCTGTAACTTTATGAGAATATCTACTCTTGTTTCTCAGAAATCTAGTAAAGTCGTTGGCCTTGGAACTGAAGTCTTTGAAGTCGTGTCAGATTGTCTTCCCATCAGATTATAGATTGCGCACTCCTTTAATATCCTATACAGTTGGCTAGTCTTGTGACCGAAAGGACATCGTCATATTTTTTTATTTTATTTCTTAATATGGGACAAAAATTTAAGCCCATATCTTATGTTAGTCATGTTTTTAATTAATAAAACGATGGCGTTATGTGGAAGTCTGAGTCATCTAGTCTTTCCCCTTAATAACAATTTTTTCATGACAGTTAAATTGTAAGGCAAGGCAAAATATTCATAGATATAATAAAAATAAATAAATATTTATCTAAAATCGAAATGGATATTAAACAAACCAAAATATACTATTGTCACACAGTGCAACCACAATCTATTGAAATGTTCGTTTATTTACTTTTTTAATTTTAAACCAACACTTTTTATCTTTCAAATGCCATGATTTCGCTTACAATAGTCACGATCGTCACAACGCTATTATTAAATTATAGTCTTGTTGTCATCGTCAATAGCGTCTTCGTCAATTGCGCCTTCGTATCTTTTTTCTATTATTTTAGTAAAAAGAAAATTAAGGCATTGGTTACGAGCTTATTTTGTGCTTAGGATTGATGTGATACATGCAAATAGGCCACCTGATGGGAACTGGTCATCAGCTCCCATTGGCATTGACCCTGTATGAAACATTAACCATTGCTGACATCGCCAATGTGCCACCAACCTTCGGAACAATGATGAGGGATTTTGAAAACAAGTGATGTTCTTTGTAGCCTTATATGATAATTGGTGACGACCCAGACGGGCTTGCACAAAGCGCTACCTCCAAGCAATAATATCTTCACACAGATACAAGTAACTATCTCTGTAGTTCTTTGCGGTTTACTTGATGGTA
Organism: Vanessa atalanta; assembly: GCF_905147765.1. NCBI lineage: Eukaryota > Metazoa > Arthropoda > Insecta > Lepidoptera > Nymphalidae > Vanessa > Vanessa atalanta. The sequence goes on along the minus strand of NC_061876.1, from coordinate 3,519,327 downwards.
GGGATTTGACAAAGCTCAGACGGTTAGTACAGACGCCCCCGCCTGTACCACCCAGGCATCAATTACACAACCGCAGAACAGCAACATTTTATTTTTTTATTACTATGATCCTGTTTGTAGGGTTCCTGAGCCAGGGTATTACAGGTAGAAGTGACATAACATCTAAACATCATTTTGTTTTAAATAAAGCAACGTCAATTAGGTTTTATATCCGAGATGTTATAATCATCTAAAAAGAAATGGCAACGCAAACGCCTAACATAGACTTCACCTTGAATTGTAGGTTATTGAGTTTATTCACGACATTTATCCTAAAGAGGGTTAGCAGACGAATATTTAGATAAATTGCAATATCACGTCCCCTTGGGCTTGGTTTACATTTTATATAATGTTATCTATCGACGTACGTGTCTCGTAATTTGATTTGATTGCTAGAAAATATTCATGTCTGAAATAATATTTAACATACATTATTTATTAAATAAAAATGAATAATAATAACCTAAAGAGTTTTCATGATTGTCAAATTATACGCAGGAGCTATCTGGAATATTATTAGGCAAAATCGAAAAAAAATATCAGAGAGTTAGCAAGCACTTTTCGTAACAATAGGATTGAGTGTAACTCGTGACTAAACAGCTTTGTATGAAATGTTTTTACGACCTTAAGAAGAACGTTTTCATTGTACAGTGAAGGGGACACTCGTTTGTAATAGACCTATTTGCTGATAAATGCTCAGTGACGTTCAAATAGCACTTTTGTATTGTGAAATATATTGGTTTTAGAATACGCAATTGATTTAATGGTAATGTAATGTACAATTATCTTTCAAAAAGTAAAGTGAAACAACATCCTTTATTTAAGAGATTTTTTTAACCTATTTTACCACCTTGTTTCAATGGGGGTTGGTGGAAACATGTGATAGATTTTCATCCGATATGTGCTAATTTCCTTCAGCACAGAGCACAAGATGAATTATAAACACAAATCATGGAAATTGTCGCGTGGGGCAGTCGTTTTTCGGATTTGAACCGGCAGACTTTGGTTAAGTTCTGACCTTAGTATCTCGGGCTAAAAGTCTTTATTTTTAATATATTCAATTTTTAATAAAATCTTTGAGATCAAATTCCAAAGCAATGAGAATCTTCAAGCAATCAGTTTTGATTAATTTTTTTACAAGCTTTTATTTACCACAAACGTTTGGTATGTGTGAATCAAATCTTATAGCTAAATTTGTATGCCAGTTTCACTCAATTGATTGAATGGTAATTTCGTTCACACTTTTGAAGTTAATGCACGATTTACTATATTTATTAAATTACAATTTTACTGAAGTTTATTTAAAAAAAATATTATTTAAAAGTTCTTTTGAATCCGCAAACTCATCATTTACCAATCGTACCTTTATGATATTATTACCATATATTTACCATGAATTATTTACTAATATATACTAAACTTGGTATAACACATATTCTTAGTTATTCATTTTTTACCTATAGTTACTTCAAAGTTATATTTCTACACGAATATCGCATTAACTTTTTTGCCCAAAGTTGTTGAATTTTTTATTCGTGAATTTTTTAATAGTTTTAATTTGGTATTTAAAATATATGATCTAATATTAATCATTAAATACGATACTAACTTTAAAACATAACTAATCGATATAGAAATGATGTACTTAGCTATATATAGTAATATTGATACTTTGTATATATTAACATCATTTAATTAATTATATAAATAGCCTTAGACTATTTATATATTAATTACAAAACAGTTAATCGCATCTGTTTTCTCTTCTGATTGTGAATCGATTGTCATTGTTTTTATTTACTGTTGAAAATAAAAATAAAATATTGGATTGAAATGTAGAAATATCACGACTAGGAATCACAATCACTATGATCGAGTTTCGACCAATGGCGAACATGAATACTAGATTCATAAAAGTGGCAAGTAACTGTGTGCTACCGTTTTACATTAATTGGTTTTCTGCTTTGGTAACGGGGCCTTCGCAAAGTCAAGGGGTTTCACCGAGCGATTCATTAGTGCGCTGAAGTGGACCACAGAAATTTTAATTGCCGCTACCATAAAAATGTACGTTGCAGTTTTATTCAAATTTGACGCACATTATTACTTTCATGTTAAATAATAGTTGTTACGTCAAAGCAAATTAAACTGTTTGTATTTATTGTATAGTTTGGCTCTTATTTTTTATAATTCAAATATAATAACACGGTTTGTCGTTCTTTTTAAGTTGTTTGTGGTTTCTTCATTCCGTATAATCCTTTCCTCTCTTGATCGTTTTTTTTCTGTTTGTATCGAGAAATGAGTCTAAGCGTGTGACTAATGGGCTGCGGCCGAGTCGAATCGTGAGAGCTATGATTCTACATTGCAGATAATACTATTTTACTGTTCTAAAACTCAGTATAATATAATGTAATAAAACTCTTTTTTTTAATATATTCTATACCCAGTTTTATGATCTTGACTATAATGACACTGAAATCAGAAGCCAGAACGTGCTAAAACGTTTTGTCTGCGAGTTCATCGCTCTATCAAGAGAGCAATTTACTTAATTTTGGCCTCGTGTTTTCTATTTTATACACCTATTCGGTTTAAAGAAAGCGTAACTTTAAAGGTGTGGATTGCTTCAAAGCTTGTTAGTTGAAAGATTCAGTTAAACAAGTATGACGGTAACGTGCGTAGGTAAAAATAGTTCCTCACCACGTGCCCTTACTAGTTAGTATTGATGGTCTTTTACAGACATGCCTATTCATTTATCTGTCTGCTTGCGGTTCTGTTACACTCGTTACGGGTATGTCAATTATAGTGATGGGGACACGTTTGTAATGAGAGGTACAGATTACATACATACATTTTATCGTTCTTATGTTTTTCTTCCTACCGTCCTTATTATGTTTCTAAATTTTTTTTTTAAATATAATATACTTGGCTCGTCCAAGCCCGTCTGGGTAGGTATCACCCGCTCAACATATATTTTACCCTCAAGCAGACATATGGTGAGTGAGCCAGTGTAACTACCAGGGACATAACATCTTAGTTTCCAAGGTTGTTGGCGCATTGGTATGTAAGGAATGTTTAAAATCTCATATTTTACTTAAAATCTATAAATTGTTTTAGATAATCAGTAATGATGTATAAGTTATATATGTATTATAATAGGGCTCAATAAATATAATTTTTCATATCCCAGCGCTGTTGACATCGGCAGAGGTGTCGTTGCATGTTGGGCGCTCACTCATACACATAATTATTATTTGCTTTTCGTGCACGGGAGCGGCTTGATTTACCGTCCCACTCCGGCTTCGGACAGAGGGCTTAAATTAGTGCTGTGTCGGTTGTCACACGATATTTTATTTTCCTCCTCCCGCCTGCCCTCGGGCGCACTTCGCTTAAAATCTCCATTCTTACTCCGTCACGAGTTATTTATAAACACGCCTTATATAGACAACTGTCTTAACGTTCGACTTTATATCGTTGATCTCGCTAAACTTAATCGTCTGAAGTACCAAGTCTTACGCGTGAGGGCTTATAAAATATTTATAATATATAATTTAAACCTGTTTTAAACATCCTGTTTTGCCTTTGAAACTGTTTTAACTGAGTTAGAAATGACACTGGAGAAGCTAGAAAAAAGATACGTTGACAAGATTAATGATGTAGACTGATTGGCCGGCAGCGGTGTGGGGCCAGATCAAAAGTGTCGAGGGTGATGAACACCGGTGTCCTCCTGACGATGTGCAGATTCTACTTGATTTATAAATTACAGCGACTGCTAGGTCAATGTAATCGATTTGTCCTTAGGACTAGACGAGCTTAGTCATTGAGTAATGAGGAAATCGAAAGCGAACTAGTTTTTATATTACAATTAGACTTTTTTGTTTTCAATTCAATATCATCTTGAAAATTGTAATGTGTTTTTTTTAGTTTGTGACATCTAGATCACATAGGACATAAACTGTATCGGTGTTTATCAATTGCTTGGTTTGTATTTGCAAGAATTCGCGTTTAGCTTTTAAGGAAACTTTAAGGGTCCAGATAAATTCTTCAATACGCAATGATTCAGCACAGTTAGGGATTGTGCTTTAAATCCTTAACAAATAAGAGACTTTCGCCCATTATTAAAGTAAAAAGCAGTTACTGTATTCGTTTCGGTAATTTTCGAATTCATTATGTTACAACATTTCGAATAATTCAAATAATAATGGTCCCATGGGATGCACACAACTTACGGTGACATCAACGTCTATTTCACTTGATTGATATGCTAAACGAGTACGTGTCGGTGACAATATCGACGTTAAAAACTTCCGTTGCTATTCCCTTTACAGCAATATTCGCAATAGCTATTCACACGAATGTGACGAAAATATATACAATATATTCATATAAAATGTATGTTGATAAAAATGTATTGTTTTTAATGATTTCATTATTAAGGCGCTAGTGATAAACAATAAATATGGCGAGGCACGTACTAGGATGATGTAAGCGGCGATTTCCTGCGGGCACCGTCGGCTGCGAGCGCTGGAGACGCATGTGGCGTGTGCTTGCCTGTTAATTACCCTCGCTGACGTCACCCGCGGGAGCGTAACTCCATCGCCATTATCGGGGGCCCTCGCGCGGAAACGACAACGTCCGACGCTTTCTCTGCCACGTTTTAATAAATCGCAAATACCATACCGTTACTGTCCTTCAAGGTCACCACAACGAGGATTTAATTTAAATAGATGTTTAATTTGAAAATAGAAATGAGAAATTTCTCAATCAAATAGTATATAATCATTTTTAAAAGCGCACAGTAAACAGTCAGACAGCGATCGTATCTGATAAAGTAAGCGTGGTTCAGGCGCGTCGTTAAGCGTGACTCATCTTAATGGTAGCAATTATGGTAGAGCGGTACAGTGATGGCGCTCAAGAACATGCCATGTGCAACACGACTTGGATAACATCAAATTGCAGTTTAAATCCATGTTTTGGTACACGTTTCTTTCAAAATAAAAATAAATATATATTCATAAGCATTTGTCATTAATCAAACGTATATTTTTAAGTTTTGACAACTTTCAAGGTCGATATCTAATTGTTGTTTCCGTACAATTGTCGACTGATTTGCAATACAGAAGGAAATCTCTTTTCAACCTGTTAACGAATGAGGTCGGACAATATCGTAAGAAACGACACAAAAACTTATAGTCGGTCCAACTGACTAGTTACTAATTGCTTGAAAAGTCTAGATTTTCTGTAATTGTTGTTCTTATAGAAGTATAAATTATTTAAAGTTTTGTAATCTCGCCTTCATGATATTTATTCAATTAAAATGTAATTTTAATTTAAAATCCGAGTTTAAAAATTAGCAAGTCAAAGTCATTACTACGAGGCGACAACTATCCACCGTCAAAAAGTGAGAAACTAAAGTGAAAAACGTCATTCCATTTTTATTCAGACCAAAAATTATTTACATGTCGAGAGGGCGGGCGCGTCGTTATACTTTACAGAATAGATTCGGTATTACTTTTAAATGTCACGAGCCCGCAGACTGCAACTCGCTCTGTGAAAGGATCCGTAGACCCTGCATTAAATGCCATCGCGATGCTATTTTGGATTTTATTAGAACTGCCTTTCCATTTATGTCTGGCATCTCTGGATGGTCGTTATAACATTTTGAACTTTAAAGTTAAATTTATCTATAACTTAATTTATATAATATATCTAAGTGATTGTTGTTAAAATGTATCGGTGTATTTTACATTTTTAACTAAAGGTTAATGTAAAATATATTCTGTTTTATAAATTCTGAAATTCATCTAAAAGACATCAAAACTTATACGAAAAAAATTTTCGTTGACAACTTTAGGTTATTTACATAAACTTTAGACACCGACGGCTATTCACAACGTGAAAGTTGCAAATTTTTACTTTAGTTTAAAACCTTCAAGAGCAAACTTTCAACACAATTAAATTATATTAGGATTGTCGTCTTAAATGACATGTTTGACGGTGCATTGACGATAGACAAGTGTTTTGCTGAAATTAATAAAAAGTATTCATACACATAATTCATTGGTTACTTTTTGTGCAAAATAGAGAAACGATGGTAATTTATGTCAAACATATAAGATATTATTTTTAAATAATTTCATGTATTTTATTTAAATAATAGTATTTAACAACGTGTTTAAAAGAATCTCAAAGCTGATAAGTGGAATCGCAAGAATGTTTCATCTTAAGAAGTCAACTTACTCTGGCGTTCAGCATGTCTGTTGAATTCTAAAAGCGTATAGAATGGTAGACACGTACGGTGGGCTACATTATAATTCAATAAATTTCCTTATTTTAAACCTTATGCTTTATGTATTAAGATATTAGAGCATTCAAAAGTAAATCCCTTATAGACGGTGTACATTAAACGAAGTCATGCTCTTTCCTGTAATATACTAGGAAAGTACGTGTTAATAGCAATTACTGGTAGACTTGTCTAAATAAAGACAGTGAAGACATATTATACGTTCTTCTTATTAGAAACAAATTAATTATTAACGCAGAAAACATTCTAATTGGTCGTTTTTTGCAACAAATTATCTTAAGTTGTTTATACTTTGTTGTTAATCATTTATTACTTTAAATTATATTATGCTTACTAACAAGTTTTATGCTCAATACTTTTCCAAGAATACTACCTACAATAAAATCTGAAGTTGAATCGTTTAAAATTTGATCGTCAAATATTTTAGTATAAAGATCGCTTTATTTTTCAGGAATTGTAATTAAACGTCCGAAACATTCATGAACAATACGTATTATCTATAGACAATCAGCACATAACTCTCTCACTTTCGACATGATGTACATTCACTCGAAACAATAGAATAATAACACTCCTTGTTCATTTAGATTTATCTAAGTTTCGAAATATATCAATTGTTGCTTTTACTGAATTCGATAGGCTCCATTAAAGGCATTTATCATTGCTCGAGGATGTATGTTATTGTGGTGCTTGAAATAGCTGTCATTAAGATGTTTATCTCATCAGTCGCGGTACGACGCGGTGCTATCACTCGGGATTGCATTCTCGCTGATATTTCAAGTCCTCCTACACGAGGCTCTTTAGTTGGAGCCAGTCGGCCTATTGATTAGGCCGTTGTGCGCGGTACGTCTTATTGCATTCCACACTTGGTAGCTTGTAAGTTGTTCAAACATTTTGCAAAATTTAAACTTATGTTCCCACAGCTAAAGAACAAATAAATAATCATAGGTAATATTATTTTCAGGAAGCGTTAACGTAATATTTCACAAAAAACATTTATTTCCGTTTTAAGCGATATTATTTTAGAAATCTAACAATCTTTAAGCGATCTGTTTAATATCAGCTTACTGCACTCAATTGATAATTTTTATTTTATATATTTATAAAGATTTCGTTGAACTGCGATTCTGCTCCTTAAGGAATCTATTTTATGTGGGCCGAATGCAGAAAAGGCTTGGATATAAATAGAATTGCACGAGTTGCATGACCCAAACTGGTTCCTATTCCGAGTCTGCCTACGCGCTCGCCATCCTCCTGACCCGTAGCATTACCCTCTGATTCATTTTCAGCATCTGCATTACGCCCACATTCTTATGATCGTTTTCGAAGTACTAAACAGTAATTTGTTACAGCTTATAAAAGTTATTATCTAAGCGTATTGCGAATATTAAACTTTGTTATTCAGATGTGAATGATACAATGTTTTACTTGGACATCGTAACCTCTCATTTCATTAACTGGAAGTGAGAACTGGCAGTCGATAGCTTTAGTTGTGCCTCGTTTCTATAATTGGAAACTTTACTGCGACTAGTTCTCACGCTAAAAGCTTAACAGACTTTAGAGAGTCCTATTCTACTGTAATTGTACTTCATAAATTACGTGAACTGAGCGAAGTTCGTCTTTGACTTCGCTTTTTTATGCACTGGTCTAAATTGTTTCCTTTAAATTAGAAATATTTTTTATGATAAATTATACTTTTTAGGAAAATTCAGATTATTTTACGTATGCATTGTAATATAATTAATAATAACATTATAGATTGAACAATGTGAATAATATGAGTACGTTCTGGAGAGCGTGTTATTCTATGACGTTTTTAGTGATGATTAATATTTTTTTACCATCAGTATATTTATGCGCGAGGTAAGAAATGAAACACGCTTCGCTTACGGCGTCCGCCCCTTACCATATTTTTTATTTACTTAACCATATGTAAAGTCAAGTGCCGTAGACTTTAATGTAGGAACTTTTGCGCTTATATATTTCCATGAAGCTGACTGAAGTTGCGTATGTAATTCCAAACATGGTAACGATTTAACAGATTTAGCATTACCAGTTGGGCAGCTTTCGGAGGAGTTTTTGTCCAAGAAGGGTTGCTTACGTATTACGTAATACAAGACGGACTTGAGGTTTGCTGTATAATTGCAATTACGTACGATTTATGTTATAGGATAGTCAGAGTAATGGTTCTGATGGAAGTAGACTCATAAAGATAAATATTTATTAGTTTGAAAAGATACAAAATCGTTTCATATTAATTACTGCACCCTCACAATCTTTAATTGGCCTAACCGATAAAATAGAACAGTTCTCGCTTCATCTATTTCAATGTTATCATCTTAATGGAAAATAATATTTGCTTAACTACCAATCGCTCTTAACCTAATGTTTGTTTATTTATTGCATAAACAATTTAAATTTGTTTTATGTTCAATATTGGAAACGTATAAATTCTTCTCGTACAACCATTTGTCCTGACAAGAATTTTAAGCACTCGATGACTCGCTTCATGTTTCGCGATCTTTACCGACCTAAGGATGTTACCAACGACACCGATTCTCGCGAAATGTACCGAAATAAACGTCCCCCACCGCACTCGAAACGATAATTCCGTCAGTACACCACCAGTGCACCTCGCAGCTGGAGTTTTCGTGTCCGTTTTATTTATTCCATTTCAGGCAAGCTCTTCATACGAAGCGCATCAAATTTTATAACTGCTTTATTTCTGTTCGCACGTATGAAGTGTGTCGAGAGAGAGATTTTCTTTTGAAACCAGATAGTTATGATCAGTGTCGGCTTGCGATCGCGTTTCTGTTTCTATTTTGCTTTAAATAGCCTTCTCTTGAGATAAGTTAGTCATGCGACTAATAATCGAATTGTCATAACATTCACAAACTAAATGAATCATTTCACAAGAACCTGTTCGCTTATGTCATTTAAATTTTTTCCTTATTATGATTACCGCTGTTAGTTTTTTTATTATAATGGTGAAAGGAAATGAATAATAACCTAGATTAGATTAGTAGTACTAAATGCTTTTTATTAGTCTTATTATTCGAAGAACAAGGAACGCCATTTAAAATACAAGAGTATTAATTTTTTGGAAATATTATCACTTATATTATACTTTTTTTTTAAAAACAAAAAAAGTTTTATAAAAACAAAAAGTTATTACTCGTTAACGTTACCGACCGACCCAAGCACCCTTAATAAATTTAATACTTCGTTTTTTTTTTTATTTAATTAGCAAGCAACGTCAAAATATTCGATCAGCGTTCACTTAATTCCCCGGCAACCGGTGTATATACTCGTATGCAATCGCGTAGGTTGATAAGAGCTCGTTACACTGTTGGCCGCGCAAAACCTACACGGGCTGAGTCCTTATAACTGATACTGATCGATATTAACCGATATTAACGTTTGATAAGCCGTTAGTAAAAACTTCAGTAAGTTGTATGATTTTATTGCCTCCATATACCTTTATACTACAGACAAATTGCAATCATAGCTTTCTATTTTATTAATCTTATTTCAGATTTATATTGTTATATTCATTTCCCTAATTTATGTACTTTATATACCTCGTGTAAACAAGAATTCCGCAAACTGTACTCAGTTATATATACACTACGATATTTTTTTCTAGAACTAGTTAAGTTATTATAGCTTGCTATCACATTAGGATAAATTGTAACGATATGACTTATTTTTTCTAATTTTTTAATATTTATAATTTTTATGGTGCGATGCGGTGCGTGACGCTTAGGTTTTGTTTGTAACTCCCAGGACACGATTAAGAAAAAGTTTTGAAATATACTTACCTGAACTATAAATTAACATTAAATTATATTAGCTAAGAAATTTAAAATTAAAGATGTTTACCAATTTGATTGAGTAATAAAAAATAAACAAACATTGAATAATGGAGAATAGTGCAGCAATTCTTTTTTTATCTCGAAGTAGAATGCTATTAAAATTATCGGTTGTATCGCTCGCATGAGGTGAATAACCTCGTCTTTGTTTAATGTAGACGCCAAATAATTCACCGGTAATTACTTTATTGCACGTGGAATATAATATAACTGTTTCTTAACTTTCCTCTTATTGCATTAGATTATTTCCTCTTGCCCCCCATTAATTTATTAAATGTTTTATATTGCGAGACATAAATCTAGACTTAATGGATTTTAATTGAAGTTTTATATACCATTTAACTTTTATTCGATTGTGACAGTCGGAGAAACGTAAATATGATTTTGATTTTCACTTGGTTGTTTGTTCTTGATATTGTTTTTATAACTGCCGTCATTTTAATGTCAATAATTTTATATAACACACAAAGTACTCGTACGTTACTGTTATTTATTATCTTACTTCAAAAATATCAAGGTATATTTATAATATCATCCATTGTGTACCGATTTTGTTGACTTTTCATTTAAAAAGGTTATATCTCGAGGTCACCCTCTATTTTACAATAGGGGTAAAAATACTTGGGAGTTCGTCACCTGTTTCCTTTGAAGGATGATATTTTATGCGCTTGCGCAGGTATTAAAAAGTTTTTGGAAATTTGCATAAAATAAATTTATTATTCACAAAACATATAATTATTGGCATTTTTATAAAACTCTTTTAAAGATAAAGTTTATCTTAATTCATTATCATTATCGTATTTTTTTGGCTAACGATTTCATTTCAACTCAAGTGACCTCTCGAGGTAATTGTATACAGCAGAAACACTCGATTTCTCTCGTCCTCGACCTCAGACACGCACAGCATCAATTACGTGCCATGTGATCGAGTAACGTAGGTATTTGCTTCAAATATAAATCAATTCTGTGCCCAATACTCCGTACGTTAGACATCATCAATCGAAATAAAGCTATTATTATTAGATATTAATATAAGTATTAATATTTTCATTTCTAAATACCATGGTATGTTTTAGTACGTTATATGTATAAAGCCGAAATCTTAGGCTTTAGAGTCTAACATGACGTATAGTGTAGGGCTTATAATTTTTCGGCGTTTTAAATCGTCTCTTTATGAGCAGGACCCATTACACTATGCCTTTTAAATATTTTTGGTCTTTCATAGCATTCTGCAAAGTTAACTTAGGAAATGACATGTACAATATTGTCAATGTCACTCATAAATGGGCTCATAACAATAAATAATATCTATAAAACAATTCCAATTCTATCCATTTTAAGAGTTACTTTTTTAGTGTACGTTTTGATGGTTTTCGTCGGTGAATATAATAAAAATAGTACTTTCATCCGCAGTTATTAATTTTTTCTCGCAATACTTTCTTTCATGCATAAACACGGTCATTACATTTTTTATATATAAAAAAATGTACATAAAAAAGTAAAAAGAACTCGCAAAACACTTTCTTTATACAATGCATCATTATTATTTGGTTATTACCTCGTAATTAATTTATTGAGAAAATTTTTGTCAACTGAGTCTAGTATGTTCAAGGCATTTAATCACGGTGACGTCTGTAGTACGATACCACATGCGACTAAGCGCTGTATATCATTCGCATAGTTGAACTTTATGTTATGAAAACACTTAATAAATTCTCACGCTCTTATGGATGATAATTTTCTGTAAGTAACATTTGTTAATCAGTTTATTTATTAATATTTAAGTATAGTTTTTTTACGAAATACTCAGGATATAAAAGGCTACTTTAGTATTTACTTGAATAATTCAATCATAACTTTTTATATCAGAACATTTGCTTGACTTTTATTTTGAACTAGCCCGCTTGCTCACGTTTTAGGAGTCGGTTATTAGGTGTTAAGTATACAAAAGTAACCCATTTCCTTCTTTGGGTTCAAGAATGCTTTATACTGAATGTCATCAAATTATGTTCAGTAGTTTGGCCATAAAAGAGCAACAGACAATCAGAGTTACTTTCGCATTCATTATATTCGTATAGATTTATATTATTCTTTACCTCCTTTAGTCACTTTCGAAAGAATATACCAAAAAAGTAAATTTTATTCATCATATTATAAATTTATCATAAAATTATAAGAAAATCAGAGAGTTAATTGTATTCACAAATAATGCTTATCAAAATCTTAATTAGTTACTCGTTACTAATTAATATATTTTAACGTTAAAATTGCGAAAACTTTAAGTGGAACTAATTCACTTTATAGTGTTGCTAGAAAACATTTATAAATTCTAACGTGCAAAGTTTTTACTTAATAACCTTGAAGCGAGTACCAGTACGAAAACTCGTTTGAATGAGACGACTATTATATATTAAATTATTTATTGTTCTCGTGTTGTCCTGGAACAAACTGACCTCGATCCTCGATCGCTGTAGGCTAATATTGTTGAGTCATACTTAAATAAAAATGAAATTACTTTTTGTCCTCCGTCAAAAGTTCGCATTAAAGTTTTCCTCTTACTTGACATAGTTTGTCCAGATCTTCATTAACATATATGCAACGCTGCATAATGTCGATGAACGTTTAAAACTGTCACACACAATTTTTTTTCTTAGTCACGGTAAATTACACTTACATCGTGTATGTTTGCTAATTGTGAAAAATGCGCTTGTAGCTGCAATTTAAAGTGGACATGTTTTTTAATTGAACTAGGTGTTAGCTGCGGCTACGCGCGTGTTTTGTTATGACATACATATATTTTTAGAAATATTAAATTCAAAGTAATTATGGCGGCTCCGCGGCCATTCGGTGTTGCTGACATTGGTAACTGCAATATAGAGAACTCGGGTCTGGTAGGTAAAATACCTTATGGGTTGCATATGCTTACTGACTTGTACTATTGAGGTAATACCTTATGGGTTGCATATGCTTATTGAATTCTACTACTAAGGAAGCATTTAAGTAATATATGTATGTAAATATTCGCTAAAGTTTAGATAACGATATTGGCTATAAGCTGTTTTTTTCCTCATACGCTTAGGTGAATAATTAACAGCGGATTCATTATTGTTTAAGTATTTCGATTTAGCTTCAAGAGTAAGTGGATAATGTTACTGAGAGCCACTACGATATCGATTTGAACAAATCGGTCACATACATTTTTTTCATTTATTGCCGTTAGCTTTGTTATAAAAGTAGTATAATAAGTGCTAAAATGTGCTGCATTTTCGAACGTATAATAAGAATCTATGAACGAAGCTAATATTAGTAATCTATTTTAATCAAACAAGCAATCGACACGTGAATCATTCCTGGTTGAGTAAAAGCATTTCGTTCAATAAGTTTCTCAACGAGGGCGCCGTTGTTGCCGTTACTCAACGCTTAATAAACCAACGTACATCTTGAACCGTGTTATGTATGTAAATTGTTTAATGTAATCTACCAACCTGCCTTCATAACTTCGTTTCGCTTGATTGTACTTTATGTTTAAGACTCGTGCTCTGTTGAACCGTGAATGAACGTAATGATCATAAATGTGCACACGATTAAAATTGAGACATTGATGCGTAATGAACCGTATCAATCGTCGGCGCTTGCGTTACATAGAAATTCCGCTAACTTTTTCAACGCATAATTCTTATACGAAAAGTCCACACAGATACATAGAACGGCTATCGAGAATTCCAACAAGACAGTTAGATGTTAATATTCTTTATTTGTACACCACAAATATGTAATTTGAGAATATCACGAAGATTAAGCTATTGAAGATGCACAATACTTGTAGCTAACGAGAAGTCGCGATCTTCTCGAGACAAACTTACCTACGGGCTTGAGACAAACGTATATACACAAAAGTATTATATTTAAATATACATAAGTACTGTTATATAACATGTTACATAACTATAAAAGTAATTACCTAACTATTTTATTAAAAACAAGAACACAAAGGAAGCTGAACGTATTGCATTTATGAATAAGTCAACATTTTAATATAAGTCTTTTCCGTAGTGGTGTTGCGAAGAAATTCAAAGAAAGTTATGCATTTAATTCCAATGACTAACGGAATTCTATGTGTACTGAGAAGTGACTAGACGATTTTCAATTCATTTGTGATAACAGTATAACAAACAATTTCACATTAAATTTTTCTAATAGTATGTAATTCTCGTCAAATAGGTTTTTATAAAATGATCGGGTCACGGGTTGAATTCAAATATGAGAAATCCTGGCGATGAGTAGCCGGTTTCGGTGAGTGTCATTAATCGTGTCAATTGTAAACAAGCCCGTATGACGGCGCCGGCTGTGAGTCATACAATCGCGATGTGGGCCGGCGCGGGGCATTGTGCCGACTCGAGGCTTCGGAGTGCTGGGCCGTGTGGGGCGCTTCATTGTATGATTGTATGTAAAGGAGGCGCGGGCGCCTCCGACGCCGACGCAGAGATCCTCGAGAAAGCGACGACCATCGCAACCTACTTACAGCTTACCATTACATCGAAATATCATTAGCAACATTTTAACGTTTCGTACCATTTGTTGCAGCTTCCATATTAAATTAAATTTTTCCTTCCAATTTATTTTTTAACACTTACTTTTAATTCAATGTCTTCCAATTGGAAAGTTGAATATCAGAATAAGAAATATGTTATTTAAAAATCCCTATTATATTTAAACATATATATAAACTCATCAATTTGTGTTATCTTTATTGTAAAGATAACGTGAAAGTATTGCTTTTAATGTAATACAATTTCTTTATCGACTATAAACAACGAATCGTTGAAGGATTTGTTGGTGTTCTCCGACAATACAGACATGCTTGTTTGTGGAACTTTATCTTCTCACTCGACTCATTCCCTCACGATTACTGTCGTGAAAAAGCGCTGCACAGATTCACGACATGATAGTTCGCCATATTTGGTAAATCGATTGTAACTATAGTCTACTTGAAATCACCTGCAGACGTTCGTACAATAGAAACTTACTTCCACTTGACAATTCTTTCTTTGTTGTTTATAAAATATTCTGATTGTATTTCAATATATGTTTATAAAAATCTATCGTAGATATTCAAACCTTTTTATCTAATATTTAAATCGTAATAATTAGTATACATGATTGTTTCGTCAACGGCTGCAAAATTTTAGCTTAATTGGCTGAGTGGAACTGCTTTAAGATTTAGTGCGAGACTTGGCCCACACATAGTAACAGTTGAAATTCTATAAATTGCAAAATTATTGACAACAGCTCGGTATTCAAACTTATATATTATTATTATTATAAAACGACAATTATTTCCTTATAGTGTCAGGTTGTTAATTCGTGCATAAAGCTATTTCATGACCGATTTTATCCAGAATATTATATACAGCTAACAACGATTAACTCATTAACATAGGAATTTCTTTGGTTATACAATTTTATGTAAGAATTAATTTCTTATCGAGTATTACGAATATTCGTTATAAAATGCATTTGTTAATTACCATGTTTGAAGTTATCAGGAATTCTAATTTGAATAGGAAACCGGTTATGATGACATTTTACGATATTTTAAATGATTATTTTATTTTTTATTTAAAAATGTGAATTTATTTGATTATCTGCATGAAGGCGAATCAGAAGTACCCTTGACCCGGCGTGGGACTGGAAACGCATATGTATGTATTTTTGCAAGGAGGTCATCAACCGCAACGACGATTTGTCTTAATAAGAATAAACATTGTAATTTTGTAAGAACAATCAAAGATACAATCCTCGTAATGAAGGAAATACATAAACAACGCATACCTGTAGATATGAACAACAGTAATTACGTCATTACGTCATATAAAATATGTTGTAAACGATTATATACATATACAAGAAAATACAGTAAAATTAAAATGAGAGCAATAGAGTTGAAAAATCAAAAAAATTATTCTATATATGACAAAAAATATATATTGATTTAGTATATTAATAGAATTAGTAGATACACTTAAATGTTGTCTGTATAATTGCGTGTTTGTTGACGTCTTAACACTTCGTAAATCTAGTATAATTTTATAATATGATTTAATATTTTAAATCGAATAGCTTATGATAGTTTATTTATTATTGTTAACATTCAATACATAATGTTTATTTATAAAGAACGTTATAATAATTAGAATTATTTAAAAATAGAAAGCAACGTGTAATGCAGTCGAATTGGGCGCTTATTCATAACCTTGAATAATATCACACGTCTGACGCAAGCTGCTTGAATATTGAATACTGAATCACTTTTCAAATCACGCCTTTCGCACTGTAAACCGTCCATCCACCAATTAATAAATAGTTAATCGGATATGTCGCATATTCGGAAATAGCAATTCTGATTGATCTCCGGGTGAGAGGGCGGGTCGAGCAAATCAAATACACTGCGCAGCGCCGGCCGTCGAGCGCGTGATGTTAATCTGGATTGCAATTACCGGACTTGCTAGCTGTTTATCGGACGATATAAATGAACGTGAATAGTAATTACTGCTCTAATTTATGAAAGCGTAACACAGAAAGCAAAGACGTTACGACAGATATTTGTTGAATTAACAATTCGAGCGTACTGCATTTTTTATGCAGATTCAGCGCGCGCTGTGTGTAAATGAATGTATGATCATGCAATCTGTTTTAAACCTGGTTTTCTTGTCTGCGTTGCAGATGTTTTGAACAACCTAAAAAGATTGTGCATATATATTTAAATGAATGTGATTGAAAATAACAATAAATAAAGCTACGAAGCTACATAAATATGAAGCTATAATATATGAAGGATATTAGATTGTCTATGAGGTTTTGCAAAAACAAATTCTCCATTAGATTCACCATAATTATCATATTAATTGAGAAAAAACTTAATGTGAAATGTAATGGATGGCGGGGTTAATGTCTTTCTCGTAATCTAATCATCCGTCAATCAATATCGATGGAATTTACTTATGCTTTCATGGGCGTGTATAGAACATACACATGTATATAGAGTAAGATTCGTTCTCGAAATATAAACGAGCTTTTCGACGGAGTTTCAGTATTGAATTTAATGTAGCAATGCCTCAGCGCGCTTACAATAGACGACTTGCATCGGGAAAATATTACACATTGTGTGGGTTTTGCTCTAATTTTACCGATCCAGACTTAAATATTTCAACATTTCTCTATTCAGTAAACAAGATTATGAGTTAGAATTAGCTTAGTATGACGTGATAGCTCGTTAGGATGCGCAATAAGCCGCGGCATGAATCATGTACGAGTGTATGACACACAGATAGCCTCTGTGGCGTTCGTGTGAATTATATCTATGGAGTCTATCATTTCGATTCGTCTAGCAAGTGAGGTCGCTGGCCGTGACACGTGATCGATGTTTTCACCCTGAATTCTGGGAGCGAATCTGATAGTGATTATTAAAACCGTCTCGATACAGCGTGCTAACCACGCATTCTAAGATAATTGTTATCTGAGTTTTTACTTTTTATACCTATTACAATTATATTCGTTTATACCTAATGGTTTTATATATTGTAACACAAAAGATTCCGTGTTTGTGTTTTTACTTTTTTTCAATCTATTTGTATTGTTTGATGCTATTAAGAATCAATGGGTAGCTTTGGGTAGAGGTAGTATTACTGGCAGCAGGATTTTATGATGGCTAATTAAAATATTTGTATATTCAAAGAAGTCGATTTTATCAGAAACTTTAAGTGTACGTACATAGTATGTACTACGTGCATGAAACTTGGTATGATTCATTTAATTTGTCAAAATTGTGTTACGATATAAATATTGCAGTATTTAACCAGGTCGTTGCTACCACTCTAACTGACAACAACCTGATGTAAAACGTTCTGGAGTGTTGTAAAAACTAACGATCCGTTTTCATGTGCTGATATATCTACGCCTCTGAGTGCTTTTCGAACGTCTGTATCTGATAAATGTGCAATATTGCACTGATAGGCAATGCGATTGTTTCGCAATGAAGACGAAGCGCGGCTTTTCATCGATACTGTTATTGTATGCGAAATAAAAATGGATTTTGATTATAAAGATAAGCCTGCAGGCCGGTTTGATAATAACTGATAATTTTGCATATAAGCTGTTTATCAATGCGTTCCAGGGAATTTTCTATCTTATCGTCGGAATTTATTGTCCTATAAGGATAAATTAGTTTTATGCTTCAAATCTTTACCCTACAAGTTATATAAATAATTTAAAATAAATATGTGTCCCATATTACTGTGCCGTCTGTTAATCTCGTAAATTAATTAATTGTTTATTTTTAGACACAGCTGCTGATACTAAAGTATTTCAATTAAGGGCTGTCAATAAAATAACGGATTGTTAATCAGTTTTCTTTGTTGTCCGGAATTTTGTTTATTTTTCGGTTACAGTGAGAGTCAATAGTAAAAAGTTGAAATGGTTATTTATTTATTATTATACATAAATGCTTTTTACATAAACAATACGAATATATAAGTAATAAAAATTATGCCCACGAAATACTAAAGTACGTACCGAAGGCTGATATTTATTCTGACAAGAATGTAGCACTTGTTGCGTGGGTTCCAACTTTTGCATATAAAGCCGGGCGTGATTTGTCGCATAAAGACAACTCGCCCGCAACCCTACAGGCATTGAGGCACAAGTCACAACGCATGAGCGAACTCACGATCGATGGGACAAACCCAACTCTGACTTAATTTGCATTCTCTGACTAACTAACATAGATAGAAAGATAGATAAATAGATAGATATATACTCTTTTATTGTATACCAAACAAATAAAATAAATACAAAAGTACTTATCATGCATACTCATGTTATTATGTTGAGTATGTTGTATGCGTACAATAAGGCGGCAGGTGGTGCAATACAAAATGTGAATACTATTTATAAATACATTCAAGAAATACGAACACATATATTTATATAACATAAATAACACACTAAAATACTTAGCAAAATAAATAGTGATGTAAATCATATTACTATACTATTATCAACCATAATCGTCCTTCAAACTTTTCTTAAATATATCACTCGTTTGTGATTTGCGAGTTTAAACATTTCAAGCTTGTTATGAAAGTATTATGATCTAAGTCTATTCCTAAATTTTCTAGTCAAACAATAATTAAACTGCATCATTGATGGAATATGTTTCCCGGGATACACGTTAATTTGACATGATTCTCATCTTTCACACGGTGTATTCAATTCTGCTGTAATTTGGGTCGGTTTAGTGCACTGGAAGTTGTCCATTGTGTCACATTGTTTAACTGTGAGATCAGCGAGTTAACGAAACTTTGACATTCTCTTTTAAGTGGGCAGCTAACAGCGACCAGGTTGATAATGGATGCACATAAATATTTAGACTAACATTCATTATATACTTTTCGTACTTGCGAGAGAAACCTGATTATTAAATGTGCAAACGTAATTTTCTGCTAAGAATATATGCTCAGTTTTTTAGTATTTCGTATTAAATTGTAGCACGTTGGCTTGAAAAGTCCAGGAAACGAGTGTGCAGATGCGAATTGTAAAGCTGTAGACGGTCCAGGCAACCTTTCAATTACGCCAGGGCAATCGGATCGACGGCGGCTTGCTGCGAGCGTTAATTAGAGAATTCCCTACAGTGCAGCATGTAACTCTTCCGTGCCCTCTAGTCCTCGCGTCCTCTCGCTAACCAATTACCGGCCAGCCGTTCAACCTACACGTAAAAAAGTTTGCATGCATATCGTGTTCGAAAAGCTGTGTCCAAATTAAATGTATTCACTTTAACGAAAGTACCATTTTAATTATTTCCAATTACGATTATGGTATCTGATTAATTGGTTAAAAAAAATATTATAATTTAATTATAAAGTGTCAAGCGTTATTGTAAATGGTAAAATAATAGGATGATGTGGTGGTAAAATAATAGGTATATTTTTACTATACATATAGTAAAACTATACCTATTTATCTGAATATACCAACATTGTTATTATAAAAAAAACGAATTTTATTTAATCTTGAGGCTATTCCAATATATTCAGTCTGGGTCTAATGGAATTACGTAACTAGATATTAGATATCTGCGAGAAAGCTCTCAGTTAAGATGCCCTTTATTTGTCATGTGTCTCGTCGGTGGATGGAGGCCTCGCTCCGCAGCCGCGCAGACGGCTGAGCTTAAGTGGCCGCATCGAGTTTGTTTTCCTACGATAATGTGTCTGTAAATATCAACCCCTGCCACTTTCGCATTTAATTAACACTTTACTATTCGAGTGGATATATTCCATACTAAACATATATTATACGCAGCTGACTTATATCTTCGATTTCTACATGATTTCTACATTATAATTTCGCCTATACAACCCACGCGTATTTTAAAACGTGCATCGGACTTCTATTGCCTAGACTTCAATCATTTGTATTTAATCGCTCGTCTTTTTTGTATGTAAATTGTAATATTTAGTTCATAATTTGTTTTGACAATGAACGCTCTGTCTCACATACGTATCGTTACCGTTATTATTTTCCATTGTTCTTAAATCTGTCTGTTTCACAGATTATTGTAGCTTATCCCAAAAAAAAAACCGATTGCGGATCTATTAAGAACTACATACATAACACTTGTATACACTTTTTGCATGAACAATGAAGATACCTTCGATTATTAGGTATAATTAATAAGTTAGGAATACAGATATGGAATAATAAGAAAATAATTGAAAAACACGTTGTTACTAACTAAACAATTTAAATAGTATTTCGATGTGATACGCTGCACTTCGTAAGCTCTCTGAAAAGTAATGAGTTTAATGTTAACGTCTGTGTAGGCTTAATATGGTGGAATTTTATGTATAGTTGAATCGTAGGTCGGCTCTTTAAGTGGAGCCTGCAATGGCGGCAGGGGGTTCCTCCCCAGCCTTGCAGCAGCACGAAAGCGCCAGCCTCCCTAGTCCTCGCATACATCGATCTTTCATTATTAAATTTGACGTGAGCGTACATAAAATAAGCATATAAAAGAGCGTCTAATTTAATTTTATAACATTATAACCATACGTGACATATGTAGGTCACATTGTAAAATATAAATTATTTTGTTATGTTGTCATCGCGCGACGTGGCGACTATTTCATTGAATTTGTACAGAATTATTATGTAAGCTTGTCACTTAACCGAATTTGTTATACTTATAATTGTTTATTTTTGAAACGTAATAAATTTATTATGAAGTTTAGGTTGCATTTTACTAAATATGATTTCCGGGTGAAACTTTTCTGACGGCAAAGTGAGAAACTTTGTCAAGCCCATAACATGTGCTTTAATTTCTCTTATTCAATCTAGTCACGCAATAAAACTGCGCAGTAATAAAAAATATCATGGTAATATGTTAAATATAATTCGTAGAATTAATTTAAAAGTGCATCTCATTTCATTAACTTTCAATACAAAATACCTCTATCGCTAGGTTTAATCTATAATATCGTAGACGATGCAGTAGACTGCAGAGCTGCAAGTTACACCGGGCCGGATGAACTTGCTGGAAAATTGCACTTGATCCGCCTCCCGTCGCCCCCTTCCTCCTCTCAATTCTATTACAGATCTGCAGCATTTTCTCTCCCGTAATAGAATGTATAAGACATACGGAGACATTTCACTTTAATAGTTTAAACTTGTTGAATATTGGTGCTGATTTTCTCATAAACAATCTCTAAGCAAATCTCTAATATAATATAAAAATCCATAAGACTATAAGATTATTAATGACTATTAGCTGATGGTAAGTGGTCACCGCTGCGTATAGAAAGAAATGTTAATCATTTGGAATTATAAAATGTTACGTCCCTTGTGTCTGTAATTACACCTTTAAAACCGCAATACAAGTTAGTGCTGTTTTGCGGTAAAATAATTGATGCGTCGGTGTTACCTACTACCTACCCAAACGAGCTTGAACAAACTCCTGCTTGTAATAATTAGGCTTTTTAAATTACTTCAAGAGTATATCTAAGAAAGTTAGATACGTTTTTCCAAAACTTTTAAAAAAGGTAAATAAGTAATTTTGTGTATTTTGAATCAAATGTTTTAAAAATCGCGATCCAACGCGAACCAGGGCAGGTGCGTTCGGCTTAATATGCACCGATGCGGTGGATCGTAATCCGTTTTTGCTAGAGTTGTAGGAACAATGGCCGACGGCACATTCCATCGGTATCACCGTTAGCCGGCCCGTAGTAATCGTTGCAATCATCACCGCTCGGACAGTACCTACGTAATTTAATAGTTACATAAAAATTTAATTCTAAATTATCGTTCCAGTTTCTCGGAGTTAACAAGTTCATTGCTAGGTACGGTATGTATTTTAGTTAGTTAACTCTTCCTAGTAGGTATATTATCATTCGATTGGGCTATAATATAAATGAGAATAACTGTAAAGGACTTTTTCATCGGGTACATGAAAAACAATGTTTGTAGTGATATGATCAATATTTTTGACAATTTACTTTGCAGGTAATTTGCATCTTAATTGACTGTAGACTGAGGATGTTTTATTTTATTTAAAAAAAAAATATTCTGCTATTTAGCAAAATGAAAATGTTAATTATATTTTTTATTAGTTCAGAAAGAGATAACTGAAGCAACATACACTACAGTTAAACTTCGAATAGTCTATTTCAATATAAAATAATTTAAAGCCCGCCTTTCGTTTTATAAGAAACAGGGCGCGGTTGGCTAAGCGCCAGACCAAACAGGGTAAAAAAGCAAAGGGCGGTGGCGTTGACCGCGCCCCGATATAGCGAGCAAAGTCAAGGCGTGTATCTATGTCTAGCGGCGAACATCGCATTCGAAAAAGCCATACAACTGGGTACCGAGGATAGTATTCCAACAGTGTCTGAAGTACACTCCCTGCTATTACTGAAACACTCCCTGTGTTTCAGTAAAAACATGCGAGGAAAATTAATTATGTTTATTTTTACTTACATCACATAACTTATTTTAATTGTTACGGTATAAGATGACCTTTAACAAACATCAAAATCTCACGCTATATCTATAAAGCATTACAAAAACAATATTTACGCAATACGACTGCAGAATCTTAAACGAAACCATGTCGACAGTCCTTTGGAAAACGAGCGCGCCATTTTTTGTTCATATCCCTCCATATAAGAGTCAACAATGCTGGCCAACTTTGCGACAAGTACAAAGTCGGAGTTGTGTTAATAGCTCAGAGAAAATAACGGGTCTAAGTTAGTATCCAACGTACATAAGATGTACGCGGGTACAAACGGGACACAATAGCGGTGAGGTGACTCATGCGGCGAGCTTGAGACTGAACAAGGACATCCTCACACTGCTCGAGCTGTGGCAAATGGAAACATAAACATCGTTACTCCATATCCGTCCGCTCTATTCACCATTGTTCCGCAACAAATTGCAGACATAATAGACTTCGCAACAAACTTCGCGCTAGATGACACATTGATATTTTAAGGATAATAGCGTTGGGAAATTTCGTCTGGCGTCCGTAACGTTCTTGGCGATTTCAATGCCGCGTACATTTTATGTAACTATAAATCTGAAAAAAAAAAACGAAAATTATAATTGCGATTTTCTTTCTACAGATGACTTGAAGGCGGTGCCGAAGAATTTGATAAGAATAGCCAAGAAAGAGGGCTCTGAGGACAATATTACAATAATCGTGGTGTTCCTTAAGGACCCGCGTGATATTGTCGCCGACAACTGCCTGCCCATGGACCTTGGGTAAGCAAATTCAGCAATTTAGATTAATATTCAACAGTAGTTTTCGGCAGAATGGAATAGAGGTGTAGTTACCAAATAATCACTACGAGTAAGGGAGTTTTGTATTAGGGGCCATCAATACCAACAATACTTAGCGTCTCCATGAACCGCATTGACACAGATTAACAACGTAGTAGGAAAAGCATTCCTGAAAGGGTTGGTGTCAGGAAGGCAGGCCGGCGACCGTAAGTCTGCCAAATTTTTCTGCTGGTGTTACAATAAATACACGACACGCCATCCCCAAATACGTGAAATAAGATGCGGCTAGAAAATAGTGGTTTATTTAAAAGATTTTCATATTAGGTGTTTGCATTACGCCCAAAGTAGATAGAGTAGGTTTTATTGAAATTACTTCGTTAATTACTGTTCCAATGTCTATAAAGTATTCGTTTTTGTCAATGTAAAAGTAAATTCTAATATCAAAAAAATAATAACATGATACAGTTTCTTATGAATTTATGAAAATATAACACGAATAATAAACGAATGTGTCCTTTTAACTCGCATACGGTAAGGAAAATTATTGCATAAATTGGACATAATTAACAACGTGATAGTATTATTAAATATATGAGGAAAGGTCGTTGTTTTGTTTATGAATAGTTATGAATAATGGTTTATAATTAGGCTGGATAACGCGGTGGTGAACGCACCACCGTTCGCCGTGGAGAATGAAGCTTGCAAGATGGTGGTGGCGGAGGCGGGAGGAAGAGACTGTGCCGAGGGTGGCGACAATGGTGTATCTGACAGCGATAGTGACGACCTTGGCCCAGAGACTGCTGTAGACGTCGATTTAGATATAGACGAGGACGCCGAAATGGACCACAATGAACCAGCTGCTCCGACTCCACCAGCACATACAGGTATGTTACAATTATTAAAAATTTGTAATATACATTAACCAGTCACTACATATATTCTGATATATTATAAAGATCGATAAGATGATTGTGTTAGTAATATGATTATGTTTATACTACTCTGGGATACATAATCGGAATTTGTAATTAAAAATTGAACACTTAAATGAAATAAAGATTGCATGTAAAATATTTTTTCAGTAAAGTAGGTACGATAATCAGTGAAGTTGTTAGCTGTAACTTTTATATAATATTTTTGTTTCATCACAATGAAAAGGGGCTGTCGTTATGGGTCATGGTTTACCAGATTCGGATGTTTTACCGACGAGGTTATTGCTTTGTCATTGTTCTCATTTTATTTTATTACTATCGCGAAAATGAATCTCACGTGATTTACTTTACTATGATAATAATAATAATAATAATAAATTATATTTATTAGATAACATTATTTTTCTAAGTACAAAATAACGCATTAGTATGATTGATAAAAATTCGCAAAAGTTTGTTTCGACTTTAAAATTTTATTTTTAATGACGCATATTATTTCCTTTACATTTTTTTTTATTTAATAAAAATCCGCGACAGAACTGTCTGCTTTATACAAAAGCTTAAAGAACCTTTTATTAAATGACGTCAGTTAGAATCAGCTGAGATGGGTAGCAACCCTTACTTGCGTGATCTCAGCTGTATAAAATTTTTGTGCTGTCTGTTTTATTATTTAGTTATGGTGGAATATTCTCTTTAGATATACTTTATACTTTTTATGACTATTGATTCTGTGCTACTTTCCATTGTTTTAGGGCGCGGTTTATAGTGTATTCTGAGTATTCCGCACCTAATTACTTACTGTTTAGTTAAAATTCGTTACTAATTAACTGGGTTAGGTCTAGTGGGTGTGTTATGTTTATAACACTTGATGTAATGTATTATATCTATGTAGGTACCTCACGTATGTTAAATTTAATTAGGTTTCTACCTATAACGAGCTATTTTTTTGGCAAGGAAAATAATTCACGAGATTATTTTGTAATTAATGATAAGCAATATAGATGGATCACCTATCTGTTCCAATTTCATACATATTTATATTAGAACTTTAAAAGTATCATACACCATAATTCAAGATGGGTATTTAAAAACCCAATTATTATTTAGGTATATCTTTACAATAAACAAGTACATAAATAACTCCGCTACATTTTTATTGCATGTTTAGTTATACCTATACAAAAAACGTATAATACTCAAGTGACCCACTTTTAAAATCTCAGCGCCTAATGACGTAAACAATTAACTAAAACAATAAGTAGAATATTTTGTGGCTTGTTTTTCATTAAAAATTTTTTTGTAACGATATGATACTCTTACAGTTTTTATAAAAAAAATACAAACATTTATCCGTTATACAATTTCTCTTTTTGTAAATAGTAGGTAGTAAATGTGGCGATCTCGTTAAAATTAAAAATTATGTACGTAGGTACGTACTTCCTATTCGAATTGTAAATATTGAAATGGATAAGATTAGAGGCGAGTGATAAAAATAAATATTATAATATAATAATGAGACGGCATCCCTGAGTACGCGTCCCCTCGCCACCGCCGGCCACGAGCGCGCCGGTTCCGCCCGTGCCCGTGGTGCCTCGCCTCGCGCCCCGTCGCCGCCCCGTCCCGCACCGCGCTCGCAATCAGTCGCACATCGAACGCTCGTGGGCTCTGTACCGCTCTCTATTGTCAAAACTACAAATTGTGAACGGACTTTTGTCTACATCAACATCTTTTATAAATATTTTTCATTCGACATTGGGAAAAAAAAAACTGTGCAGTGAAATTACCGTTTGCGGTACGTGATTTTATGCAAATTATGTTGATTATTTTAACATACGGAATAGTTATGTGAAAGGTTATTTCTGTGTTGATTCATGCGGAGCGGTGTTCTGGAAATAGATCGTGTTCGTACTGTGGCGCATCCCTCCTTCGGTCTTCTGAGGATTCCCGCAAAGGCCCTAGGTTGACCGGCATATTTTTGACTCTATATGCTCATTCCTTTCGGACACGGGCGTGTCTCAATAATCCGTTTTCGAAATGGCGTCCGCGAAGTTTTCGCGAGTTTAAATTTTACGACCGGTAAATATTGTTGTGATCACGCGGATTTGCTGTCAGTGTAACGAGTTAGGCGACACGTTAATTCTTGCTTTGTAACAAAATATAATGGTTTTCATTTAAGTCGGTATGTTTCTTTTATATAAGGGTGTGTCACCTGTTGATAGTAAGTGGGGGTGAATGTTGATCAATGTTGCGTGATCACCTGGTGCTGGCGCGGGTGGTAACGAGCGCTTGTATTGAATAACGTGTTATTTTTGTATTATTTAGTGGAAGACAGCCACGTCGACGGCAACTTAGTGGATAATGTAGCGGAGAGTGGCGAAGAGTCCGAAGACGAGTGGAATTACTACAAAGGCGAGGGTGAACAAGAGCAAAATCCTAGCGAAGAGGTCGACGAGCCTCCGCGTTCTGAAACACCTTGTCAAGATAATGTAAGTTGTATGAAATTAATTTCTGCATATTACACATATGTTAACTATATTTCTTAAAAATATAGTAGTATTTCAACAGTGAATAGACATGTTAGGTCGATTATAATTCACGGCATAGGTTTTCATAGACTTACTTTCTTGGAAATATGTATTGTTGTGGATTTAAAGTAGATTGTAGTTCTATTAATAGCTTGCTTCGTGCATATATAGAATGCTAATTTAAAATACATTCTGTATTACATTTGCATTCTTCTGGGAAATAAGAATGTTTGTCTTTATCAATTAGCCAATGTACATTCATATCAACTTCTCAGTTTTTGATACCAATTTCTATAAATGGTTTGCTCTTCATTTGTCTCATCTTGTTTGACCTGCATTTTTGTCCACATATTTAATAACCTTCATATATAAATTTTGAATATAAAATATATATATTTTTTTATTAATGGAAGTATACATTTTTTTATTATTATCTTATCAAAGAATTATATCAAGAATAAGCTGTTCTAATTTTATCATTATAGTGACATTATAAGAAGCTGCTTTTACATAATATTAACAGATTATACTGTAATATGTATATGTATGTCATAAAATAAAGGCAATTTTCTCACTGTTATAATTTTTAATGTTTAAAATACAACATAGATTAGCTAATTATTGTCAACTTTAAATGTGAAGTCATTGATGAAATGATGTAAAGCATCATTATACTGTAGGAACTCGACATATTGCTTAATTGATCAGGGATTTGGCTATAATTTATGTAGAGTGCACATTATTTGGTCCTATATTATTGTAAAATTAGATTTTTCATTTGTTTTAACTTCAATATTCTAAATATTTTTTTAAACCTTATTAGTTGTTTTATTAGCTTAAATTATGAGACAGAGAAGTGTATAATATAAACTTATTTTAAATTACTGTAAAGTTGAAACAAAGAAATTCTTGCTTATAATTCTTACCAAGTTTTTAAAAATATTTTAAATACATGCAACTTAATATTAAAAAAATAAATCACTAACAGTGTTAAATAACAAATCTCGTAATTCTGTACTTTAAAAAATATATTTTTATTTATTTATTTTTCAGTCTGCTTGGGAAAGCAGTTCAGTAGACATGAACAGCTCACCACTTAACCCAGATGCTCCGGTCTTTGTGCCGGGTGGAGTAGCAGGATCTGATGTACTGCTGGCGGAGTCCCCCCGAAAGCCCTTACCTATGGATGATATAGAATTGCCTGATGTCGCCCAGTTCCAGACTGAGGCTGTCATCAGACCAGCTGAACTTCAAGACTTGGATAATTGTGATCAGCTTAATGGGCATCATGTGAGTTTATTTTTTTATTTCTGATTAATTGACTGGGCACCACAGGAATATATTTGCGGTTAATTCTTGTTATGCAGATTATGTGATTTGCTTCTCTAGTCTTATAAATTTTAGTGAAACAATTTTCCCTTAGCATAACCTAGTTACACAACACATGTTTCTTCCAAACTGAACGAAAAAAAATTCCCCCCATGATTTTGAGAGAACTCAAATATATTAATTATTTGAGACTTTTTACTTAATCCCATGTATAGCAGATATGTAATATATTCAGAGTATTCTTAAAATAAACAAGCATTTATATAGAATTATATCAAAAACTAAATAAAATAAGTAGGAAAATTTTCACTAAAGAGCTACAAGCAATAGTTAAATAATCTATTAAAAGAAAAATATATAATAACTAATACTCATAAAATGACTATTTTACATGTTCTTATTTCATTTTTTGTGAGTCAAACTTGCAACGGAAGTTGTTCCCCTTTTTATTTTAAGTACCTTGCTTAACTATTAAATGAGGATCAATATGTATGTACCAACATTGAAATTCACCACAAAAGCGTTATAACTTTCACTTGAAGTTATATACATAATTGTTAGAATATATTAATTGTTATCATTTAAAAATAAAATAATGACTCTAATTTAAAACTCATTTCCTTATTCCAGCATTCTTATCTATTAATCATTACTTTTATGAAAACATTTATTTTTTTATTATTATTATTACTCTGTTAGTCGGTTATATATGAAGGCAAAATAGAGAATTCTCAGGGTATTTTTTTATCCATTATATATATTTATACAAATATATTATTATAATGAAGTATTAAGCAGTTTTTTTTTTAATAATCACAATTTATCTAATTACTATACAACTATAAAATAAGTAATATTCTGCAAACTGTGTATATAAACTAATGTTTATATAAACATTAGTTTGGTAATATTTAATATTAATTACACTTTCGTCTTTCCAGAATATATCAATGGAAGGCGTAACACAACACTTAAATGGCAATGAGAAGTGTGACATGGAGAGCTTAGGTTTCGGATTTAGCGTAGGAATAGAACAAGATAAAATAAAAGATACAGGTTTATTTCAAGATTTTGAAAGAATACAAAAAGATACAACAGACTTTTGTAACATTCAGGTAATTGTTTATTTTTATTTATAACATGCTTGTTACGACCCTTTTTGTAGAAGAAGAAATATTTTGATTTAATTACATATTTCTGTGTCAATTATTTTGAGCCAAGCTATACTTTCGCCGTTCAACATATGATCAATAAAAATAATTGAATTGAATAAAAATATTTGAAGTGTTAACCCAGATTTGAATCCATAATTCATATCCATTTGATATATTGAGTAACTTTGAAAAATATTATATTATACAACTATTTTTTGATAATAAAATTGGAGGAAAACTATAGGTACCTATTGTTTGATTTATTTCACAAGTCAATTAACATTTGCACAGAATTATCTTGAAAATTTAACGAGATTAAGTAAAACTATTCAAGTTATACTAATTTTTCTTTGCAGGTATTTCCTGCTCATACAGAAACAAATCCCTTTAGTGTTGATGATAATGATGAACTCTTTGAAAGGCTAAAAAATAAAGAAAATGATCCCATGAGCATGAGTTTTTACCAAGAAAAAGATGATGACACTTGTGAAAGATTTGGTAAAATTGGATCACATGTTGATTTAAATGCAGTACAGCCTCTTCCTGACAGTGACGATGAAGATATTCAACAAAACGGAGTTTGTGAGACTGTTAATGAAAATAAAGAAAACATTTCTCCTGAAGAGAGAACGAATTTATTAAATTTAGAACAAGACAATCAAGAGCCAAACAATGACATTATTAGGTTTGAAGACAGATCAGAAATTGTCGGAAACAATGTTTCTAGTTTAGATAATTTTATGGACTACAATATTCAAAATACAAATATGCAAAATTATACTAATACAGAGTTTGAATGCAATGTCCAACAAGACCCTGTTGCTCAAACAGATACACCTGAATCTCACAAACTTCTCTTTGAACAGATACCAGAAATACCAGATGGTAAAAGCTCAGAACTAGGATTTACAAATGAGGACTTATTGGACCCTTCAGATAGTGATAAAGATGTAAGAGCTATAACTCCGCAGGATGAAATTTCTCAAGATATTGAAATGGAAAGTAAATTTGATGAATCACCATCTGAAGAAGTTCAACCAGAAATTGTTGCTGAACTTAAAGACGACCAAGTTGATGAAGAAAGTTCTGAAAAAGATAATCAAGTAGAGAATTCACCTGAATTAGAAGAAAACGAAATAGTGACAGAAACTGCAATAAATCCAGAAGTTAACGAAGAATTAAATTGTGAACATCCATTTTCTTCACAACACATTAGTGAACAAGAAATTATTAAACCATCTTCACCAGAAATGGCTCAAGAAAATGTAGTGGTTGAAGTTCATGAGACTCCTGAATCTGAACTCAATGAAGAGTTGATTGAAGAGAAGGTTATTGACGAAATACAAAATGATACTGGTAATGATAAAAAAGATTTAGATCTCTCAGAATTTGCTTTTGAAGCTCCAGAAATTAAGTTTGAAAAAGAAGAAGACACTGAATTGAAGAAACTGGATCCAGAGTTCTCGACAGAGTCGCCATCGCCGTCTCCCGCTCTGAGTGAACCACTAATGACGAGTGACTCTCCGTTACCGGTGCACGAGTCGCCACTTCTCAAGGAGTCCCCATTGCCGCAAGAATCTCCATTGCCTCAAGATTCTCTGTTACATCGAGAATCTCCTTTGCCGCAAGAGATTTCTTTGCCGCGCGAGTCTCCGTTGTCACAAGATACTCTACAGCCTAGAGATTCTCCCATTCCAAGTGAGTCTCCACTTCCGCAAGAGATTTCACATGCTCGAGAGTCCCCATTACCACAAGAGTCGCCAGTACCAAGTCACTCCCTATTGCCTCGAGAGTCTTCGGTAACAAGGGAATCACCATTACCGCAAGACTTTTCAGTGCAACGAGAAAGTCCAATACCTCAAGAGGCTCTAATACCATCGGAGTCATCACTACCGGGAGAGTCACCAATACCTAGTGAGTCATTAATTCCATCTGAATCACCACTACCTATTGAGTCACTAATGCCATCTGAGTCACCATTACCGATTTTATCACCTGTACCCGGCGAACTTGTCGAACCCTCATCATCACCCGTTTCAAAGTCGCCACATCCTTCAGAATTAGTAGACATTGAAGCAACTGCATGTAATCCATCGCCATTACCGACACAGACAACATTGGAATCACAATCACCATTACCATCTTATGATAGTATTGGAACTCCAGTACCAGCTGAAGTTCCACTACCTAGGGAATCCCCGATACCTGAAGAAAAAACTGACAAGGATACAGTCCATGTTAGTGATATACTACAAGAAAGAGAGACACTATTTAATACATCACCTTTACCTAATGAAAGCACAACAACCATCGAACCTGCCCTTGTTGAACCACAAATAGCATCACCACAGCCCCTTGATCTAGAAAAGGAAACAACAGAGACTCAAATTGAATCTAATATTTCAGTTGAACACGAGAGTAAAGAAATAGAAAGAGAATCACCACATCCTGTGGACCAATCTGTGTCACCTGTTCCAGTGCAATCGCTTCAACATACTGATTCTTTCATGCCCGTGGAAGTATCGCAGTCTACCGAGTCGCCTGTACCTGATATACCTGTTCAAACAGAATCAGTACCATTAGAACTGGAAACTTCTATAGAACCTTCCGTAGTCGAAACTGTACCCGTTGAATCAGAAATTACTAGTGTATCTCCTGCACCCGTGGATGTGATCACAGAGACGACACCGGCAGCGCCTTCTCCAGTGCCCGTAACGGATTCAGCAGAGGTTATATCTTCTGAGATCCAACAACCAGCATCCGAAATTAGCGCTCCAGCACCCGACATAGTACCGGAGGAACGGCCGCGTACTGAACTAGTCACCGATATAGATATCGGTATTCCCGAATCTAGAGCCCAAGAAATTTGTGTTCCCGTTACTAGTGAAATTCAACACGATGATACCGTACAACCCGGAGCAACACCCCCTCCGACACCCGCAGTCGAGCCCGCTCAACCTTCCGCCCTCGGCGAGGCACCCATCGCCGCCGCCACGGCCGCCGTGGCCGCCGCCGCCGCCGCCGTCACAGGTGTAGCCGCGACCACAGCGAAAACGAAATCGACCGGTTCTCCGAAAAAATCTCCAACGACACCCACTGCCAAAGCGGCTCCATCGAAGACGGCAACAAAAACGACACCCGCCACACGAACACCGGCTTCGGTGACGAAACGTTCCGCGCCCACATCGACAACGAGCACGCCGCGGACGCCGGCCACGGCCGCCCCGCGCACCGTCGCCGCCCGCACGCCGGGCTCGGCCACCAAGCCCTCGCCGGCCGCGCGGCCCGCCGCTAAGCCGGCCGCATCGCCCGCCGCTAAGCCCGCCCCCAAGCCGGCCTCGGCGCCCGCGCCCGCTCGTGCGGCGGCGCCCACGCGCTCGGCTCCAGCTGCTCGCCCCGCTCCCAAGGCGCCCGCGACGAAACCCGCCACAGCGGCGTCTGCGAAGACGGCTGCGGTGCCATCTAAAGTCGCCGCGGCACCGGCGGCTCGCCCCGCCGCTCGGCCTACTTCAGCGGCTCGCCCGCTTTCTGCCGCCGCTCCTATCGCTAAGCCCAAGGACGTGAAGCCGAAAACTGCAGCTGCGCCCTCGAAGCCCATGACGAATGGCGATGTGAAAGCTCCGGCCAAGCCGCCCACTCGCGCGCCGATCACCCGCCCCGCGCCCCGCCCCGCGCCGCGCCCGGCCGCTCCCGCCGCCGCTCCTCCTAAGTACGTCCTGTTTGTCTTTTACGATTTAACATATTGTATTTTTGATTAAAATTGACCACTTAATATATTAATTCAAGTATTAAACAGTTATATTGTTTCTAATTATTTATTTAATATAGTATTTATATCAAATAGATCTGCTGCACCAAAACCCGCGGCGCGCGCACCTCTCGATAAACAGAGCAAAGATCTCGCTAACAAGCGCATTACCGCCAAGGCCGCTCCTCCGAGGACTACGACTGCAAAGGTCAGTTCTAAATATACTATTACTAATTATTCGAGATCAATTTAATCAGTTAATTGTTTAATTTCATTACATAACTATTATGTGATTTTTTATTATTTATCAAAATGGTGAACATTGATATATTAAAGAATATTATAGCGACGAATCCACTGGGTAATATCTTGTCCGGTATCATGACGCACAATCCTCAATCGACGTCACTATCGACGTCGCTATCCGTTATACGTCGCAGCCAACGTTGTAGTGAAATGCGGGACTCTGGTTCCGCAACATTTTACGAAGTATTTTACTTGGTCCTAAAGCGAAAAATTAAAAATCTCGGGAACATTTCATGTAGTTGTTGAGGCCATGTCTCACAGCATGTTGCTCCATTTATTCCCTAGTGGATCCGAGGCTTAACGAATGCGAAAAGATGGCAAAGACTTACTCTTTGTTATTAATTAAATAATATAACGAATACATTTGTTATCAGTTGTAAAATAATAATGACGAATTTATTAGGCCCTGGCTGGATTGAAGGCCGCTCCTGCGAAAGTAGGAAGTGTAAAGAAGCCCGTCGACAAGAAGGGCGCGACGGAGAAGACGCTGGCGAACGGCGCAGACGAGCCGATGAAGGCGCCGCCCAGCCCGCAAGCCGACAACGCGCTGCTGCCCGACGTGATCGCGTAGATTGTCGATTCGATTCCGATTCCTATTATTTTCCGCTTGAATTTTGTGATTTTCTATAAGTGTATGATAGTTTTAACGCCGCTCGTAGCGGCGAGACGTTAGGTGCGGGAGACGTCTCCCATTTTATATTATAGAGTCGCTTTTAATAGATGTGTACGTTGCCGATTCGTTGTGTGTGGGTGTCGGCCTCGTCGAACCGGCCCCAGTCCGGACGATTTCGAGCCGGTTCGGCGCGGCCCGGCCCTACACGGTTATTATCCACTATTATGAGTCTGTTTAGAATTTTTATATTACCAACGAATGATTGATTTTAAATCTGGCTTTTAATTTATTTTCTTTGTATAACCGTATTATTTAAATAAAATTGTGAAGAAGGACTGAGACATTGTTTTATTTATAGTGGTATTAAAATTATGGAGTTACGATAATAATAATTAAAAAAGGAAAAAATGTTTACTTAATAATAACAACTACATTTACTTGTCAATGTTTAACTTAAATATCATGGTGTTACAAAGAAATACTAAAATAGAGCATTTTATTCAAATAAATGGTTATATCACCATCTTTGTTTTTCATTTAGACAACCTTTTTAGTCGTTGATCGAAAATGTTACGAAATTTATTTCGATTTTAAAAAGACAACGAATCATAGTAAAACATTTTTGTGGTCATAGTTATTATTAAAGTATTTTTACAATTCATGTGTCTGTAATTTTATACTTGTTGTACGAAATCGACATATTTCTCGATTTTGCTGGAATCGCTGAGACATATACAGCCATAATTTAAAAAACTATTTTCTTTTATTCATGACATTTACTTGAACGTAAGGTTTTGAAGTGTTTGAAATCTTTAAATACTTACTTAACATTATGTTATGGATTTTTTTTAAAAATAATTATTTTACGGCAAAAACACCGTTATTGTTATAAAATTATGAATTTTAAAATATGTACCTAAATTTTATTACTAACTTTAATTAAATGGGCAAAAATCATTGTTACTACATGATACTTATTACGTAGTTGTTGGATTTGTATATAGAAGCAAAATATAAAATATTTTTAAAGTGGCATGGTCTAAGAAAATCGCGATTGCAAAATTACTTTCAATTGCATTTTAAAATAGTTTCAATGTGCTATAGAAATATAGTAACTGGGATTCTTGAGGTTCTATATAATAGTCTTTTGGAAATCGATTCACGACGTTGTAGGTACGACACGAAGACATTGTACGGTAGAAGAAAATAGCAAAGTTACGAAAATCATTACATTTTCATAATGTCAAAGTCTGAAAATCTGATGATTTAACACTCAAGTTTAACATTTATTATTTTTTTATAATAAGATTATTTCAATAAAAAAATATATCAACGTACTCAATATTTATTAAAGCAATGTTTTAAGAATCAGTTTTACCTGCTTACAAAACAAAAATAACAAAGAAAACAAAAATTAAAACTTATAATATGAGCTGAAATTAAGCTGTATCAACGATGGACCTCGCCTTAAAAATCAAAAGCACCTATATAGATCAATCGCTGAAAGTAAGCAACTTTAATTTATGTGTGTGCCATATGAGGGAATCTAAAGTCGGTGTCTCGCAGATTGTCGGAGATCCATTTGTCTGCTTCCGCTGTCATCTCATCGTCAAAGTAATCACGCCAGCCGCCTGCTTTACCTGAAAATATTTTTCGTTTATATTCTCTCAAGGATTGTAATTGATCAGCTTTTATACTTGAGCATAATCTTATTAGAAATATAATTTATCAGTTTGCAGAGGCGAGCCTAAGCCGCACACGATTATGTTAAACGGTCAAACAGTATCGAAGTATATTAAACTCAATCATATGTATAAACATTATTTTTACGTATAAAATAATGTTCTTTTGTTTATTTGTCACTATTGTTGTCTATCTTCCGAGTTAAATAAATTTTGTCTTTACTTAACGAATAGCAGCGCCTAGACTAGACCTGCTCAAATACATTTTTTTTTTATCTCTATCAAATTTAAATGCGTAAATCTAAGGTTTGTTTACCCTCATTTGTTCTTCGATTTTAATAGGCTATGGTGAGACTGCGACGGACCCGGGGTGCGGCAAGCGTGAGGTTTTGTTCCTTTGATATACTATAATTAGGCTATATGCGATATTGTACATTAATTATCTGCAGAGACTTACCTTTTCTAATGAAAGCCGCTTGTCCCGGTATTAGGATACCGAGGTCAAGAATGTCGTCATAGTTGACAGATTTATTCAGTTTAAAGTTATCAATGCTAAGGTAGTCGCAAAGTTCATCAATTTGCTTTTCCGTAAATTGTTTACCTAAAAATTTGCTCACTCGCTTGATTGCATTGCGTAGATCCTGACAAAGAAAATTGAACGTTAATCCCATTGATCAAAAAAACTTAATAAATATTTTGAAATAACGAAATTCTGAAACTGGTAATAAGTATTTTTTGTTTTGATCTGACCATGCACTTAACCGAAATAACACCTATAAGTAAATAATGCTGCGGTCGCAGCTTAGCCAGGGACGCCGATTCTCATCCTAAGCATTTTTTATTTATCTTGATCTCAGTCCGTTTAATGTAGTCATTAAACCCTAAATACTTTATTGCAAGTGTTTTTTTAGTAGGTAAGTTTTATTTTTTTGTTTTTTAAGTCTCATGCGCTCTGTTGAATGGGTCACCTGATTACGGAACTCATAAAAATGGCTAAGAATATTGTCTAAGAACATTTGACCATTGAAACCAATTTTATACCTGCGTTAGTTCTTCATAAAATATGAACATGATGTTGGGATGGTGCCTTTTCTCCCAGAACTCCTTGAGATGCTCGAAGTATGGGGTAAAATGATCTGAAAACCGTCACGTAAATTAGAAAAAAATTGCTAATACTCGAATCTATTCGAATACGCAAGTAACCGATGATCGCTTTAACTATTTGACAAACTGTTATCGGACAGGTTTATATAATATTAGATTATAAATGTCTTAATTGATCACCGTTATTTTAATTGAATTAAGTTATAACATATTTTCCAAATAAATACTTATAAGATATTTTATTAACATTAGTTCCGGTAATATAATTCATAGACTCACGTGTATCATTAATGAAGAATTTCCAGTAAGTTTTGAAATCACCGATGTAACCCCGTACCCTCAATGACGTATTTAGATGGAAGTAGGAGACGGCGACATCTCGTGGGTCGCGGGCTACGTAAACCACTTTGGCGGTGTCGAGTAACGACGGTGGCAGGAGTGAAAGAGGTAGATGTGTTTTGAGAAAACGTGGAGAAGGTGATATCGCAAGCTTCTCCGTTATCGGCTCGCTAATATATTCAAGAAATTTCAATTTATGCTCGCTATCACAGTTTTCGTCGCGTAATTGCTTTACCGTTATTGGGTGGAAGTTCATTGAGCATCTGGAATTACATTGATTGCTTTATATTGGCACATATCATGACATAAATACTTATCTGGTGGTCTGTATATTTTAGATTTTCTTAAACTTTCTACGCATATACACTGAAAGCAAATTATTATATTCGTTGAATTGTTCCATTATTATTAATTTATTATCTCTATATTTTTATATGCGGTCGCAATTTTAGGAAAAAAAAATGTTTTCAGATCTTTCCGAAAATCATTACTGTAAGAGATTAAATTAATGAGTTAATTATTTAATAGAAAAAATACATAGATTCGAAAATTACTTACTCGATATATGGGTATCTTTTAGTGAGTGGTATTTTTTTAGACTTTTCATAATCCAAGTCATTCGCCACCATCCACACGAGCTCTTGCGTCCACGTTGTTCCTGGATGTAATCACTACTGTTAAAACAAACTCAAGACTCTTATAAAATATTTACAATTAAAGGCTTATTCATCTGTTATAAAATAATTTGTATTATTTTATTAGTAGTCTCTTTCAGACATAGAATAAATCATTATTTTTTTATTTGCATTATAAACTTCAAACCTGATCGTGGATAGCTGATTACGAAAACGTCCGTTGGACGTATCTCCATGCTGTATATATTAAATGCTTCCTTTTTGAATGCATGTGGTAGGAAGTAGCCTTTTGGTCCGACACGAACGAAGCCAGTAAGTTCACCTGAAATTTCAAAACATAGGTAAGTATATAAATATATATTTATTTTCATTTAGCAACTTATTCAAATGTTAAATGTACCTATAAAAATGTAATAAAATAGTTTACGTATACGATATTATAGCTAAATTTAAATCATTGGATAGCAAGAAAGATGCCTATTAATTTATCTTTGATCCCGGATTAGTAATTATATAATCATTGTAGTCCTAGCGGCGTATTTCCCGAAAACCTAATACAGAATACAATTAAAAACACCCTAGAAAAAATTACATAAAAAAAAAAAACAAATAAAATTGCCTATTTATAATGATACTTATAATTATTATATACTCAAGTTACGATTCACAGGTTATTTTTCTCCTGGTTCAATTAGAGCAAATATTTAAATAAGGAACATATTCTCGGCCAACGTAATAAGGATCTACTATAGTTGCTGAAGGCAGGAAATCGACACCAAATTGACGCGATTTGCGATGTTATGATCGCAAAGAAATTCGGTACTATGGATTTAGAAAACATGTTCGACGCGTTGCAATCCCGTGGCAACTTCATCAGGATACGATATGGCTTATTGTATTGTATCCGAAGCTGAAATTAATAGAAGCATAAGAATAAACAAAGTCAGCTTTATTTCTTTACTGCACTGTGCAAAGCGCCGTGCTAGCATATTACACCCAGAGCACGCCGTTTCCAATCTATATCTTCATCGTCAACGAAAACCTCAGTCACTCATGCCCGAGGTATTTAGAACGATAAATTCTCTCTAATATAATTCCATGATGCCATCCGAACCATAAATAGCCTGAACGGAACACAATCGTAACTGTTATGTTAACATTATAAAATCCGCTTACAGGTATCAGGTACTTACCTGACTGAGGTTCGAAAAGCCATTTGAAGAAAAGAGATATCATCTACATAGCAAAAATTACTAACGTCATTGGACCCTATATGATAACTAACCTTGGTACTTCTTAGCCGTACTGTCAGGTATTTACGTAGAGACTAAAGAGATCAGGAAAGATCAACCCACATTGACGAACTCTGTAATCTAGCATGTATTCACTTGATGTCTTATCGCCCCAGCACAGAACGTTAGTTTCTTTACTATATCAATACTTCAACAGATACTACAACTAGCTCAAAAGCTCAACGCAGGTCAAGAAAATATCTAATATATAAATAGGTAATAGTAGTTTTTGTTCTTTGATATAGAAACCACCATTGTTTTCATGATTTACAGCGGCACGCAGTCAAAATTCATTCAGGCTTTGTACAATATGGTTAATGTCTCATAAATTGCCTGCATGTAGAACATGTGCTAAACTTAAACTGTCTATCTCTGGGCATTACCAACTTTACCATACGTAAATACCATACACGGGCACGTGCCCAGGGCCCCCATTCTTAGAGGGCCCCGAAGAACCAACAATTTGTTTCACACGTTTATGCTCACGTTGACTGCTATATATTTTCGAAATTCTCATATTTGTAAGAAATAACTAACATATTTACCAAAAGGCTAGTGACGATATTCGATAATAAAAAAGAAAGCTATAGACGTGCTCTTCGTGATAGAAATAGATAGACTATAGCCATAAGATTGTACAACCAATCACATTTCTATAAATTTACGAAAATTACATAAATACATAATTACATAAATTGAAATTATACTTAAGGCCTGGCTATAAGCAAATTATTTGTACATGATAGTAAATATCTACCAAAGGCCCCAAATTCATGGGTGCCCAAGGCCCCAAGCATAGCTTGAGACGGCTCTGTCTCTGGGTATCTGGTTTAGTCACTGATCACAACATGATCGAAATGGATCAGTTTCTAAAAAACTATAGTAAAACCTATAAAAGTGGAAATATGTCAACAGCCCCATCTTAAGCTTAACTTAACTAGCATTTTGATGTTTATACTAAGTATAGCCAGCGATAGAATATAAATTTATATTTTGTTTAAAATATTATGTTACAAATAATTTATTTGAACGTACCTAGAGTGCGTGAAATTTTAAAACGGTGAAAAAGTATGTCATTGTCAACCTACATACATATATTAATGTTTAATATAATGTAGGGTATTCTTTCAATTGTAAATTTAATGTATCTACTGTTAATTGTTTTAAATAGACATGCATAGATATCAAGCATTTAAATTGAATTAATTCCAGTTTCTTTTTATTATGAATATGGTACTTACCCCATCACAAGGCTGATGATTGGAGTAAATACTTATTTTATATACAACGGGTATATTTAGTAGTAAGAGTTCAACAAAGTATAAATATTTTTTTAAGACCGTATTATTTGTTTCAAACAACTCCAAAAGCAAGCAGAAAAAATGTGTAGGTAACTGGTCCTTTACCTACCTTACCATCTGGCAAAAGAACATTAAATTGTGACAATGATCGAACAAATGTTAGGAACTTGAAACGTAGTGAGGGACTGGCAGAAATAAAAAGGGGATTGAGATTTTAATTTTTTTTTTATACCGACCGCAGCTTCACTTTCATTTTAGGTGTTAGGTATACAAAAGTTCTTTGTTCAAACTCGCTTCATACCAAAAATCATCAAATTTGGTTCAGTGGTTTGGCTGTGAAAACGTAAATATACCGTAGAGCCTGAGAAGAGTCACGTGATGCCTTCGGGTTTTTTGTAACTTATTTAAGATATTTGATTGTGTGCAACTTGAAACGTTGGTCAGGAAGCCATGTTACTGCGCCATTGGAGACACTGCACTCAATCTTCTTATTTCAATCAAAGCAATCGGAATCAGAGGGTTGAAATGAGGACAATCCTCATTTGATTGAATGGGAAGAAATGTTCCGGAACTCCAGTAAGTGTGTGGGCCCCACGAGGATTATTGGTCCATTTCCCTTCCTCATTTACATAAATCACTTTAGCTGATACTTAAGTTTTAAAATAAAAATACGACCCTCGATATGTAACGATTTGACCATTGTTTTCGTATTAAACTGACTGCTACAAACGTGAGTTGTGATAAAAGGAATGTTCTTTTACATAGATGTTGTTGCATTACATATTTTAGAAATAACATAATTCCTTGGAACGACTATACAGTCTGAAGTTTTCATGAGGCTCAAACAAATTGGCGAGTAGACTTAGCTCTGCAGTATTCGCGGTAAAAAAAAAAGATTTTAGCTACTTTGCACTGTATAGTGTAGTCGACATGAATACTTATATATGAATAATAATATAATTTTTGATTTGCAGAGGAGAGCTTTTCGTGCATGTATAGCCTGGGCCTACATGGAAATGTCGGAAGACTAAGAATAATAAATTAAAACCCACAATTTAGAATCATTTATATCTATAAACATATCGTATCTTTTCTTTTCATATATAAACGTATTTATGATCGTTTAATTTATAAATTTTATAAATAGTTCTCAAATATATTTTTTTCCTATAATGATTCGCTAACCTATGTATGTAACAGTGTTTTCTATTAATTCGTTTACAGTGATCATATCACTAAATGCCATACAAAGTAAGTATATTAATGACGTATGATAATTATCGTGTTTAGAACAAAAACGAATACATTTACGTTAATAAAATGTATGTAAGAAGTAATAAATAAGACAATTAGATTAGGAAATTTACATATTATATTTATCACTCATTTTTAAAGTAACTTTCGTCCAATCCGAAACAATTACGTTCTTGGAAAACCGAAAGTGAAATACTTTATAGCTAACTGGTAAACTCGTACTAGTACTAAGTAGTAGAAGTAGACAGTAACAATACTTAGGGGTACTGTCCAAAAATGAATGACTGATCGGATAGGGTAAAGTAGCTATCTTATCTTAGGTATAAGTACTATGGATATCTTATATATGGGATTCACATGAGTAATATATGTTTATCTATATATTATGATTTCTTTATATTTATCTTTTAAAATATTTTGAAATTGATTATTTCAATTGACTGCCCCGTTGGCCTAGTGGCTAGATATAAGGATACCCCGCATACCCCGAGGTTCTGGATTCAAATCCCATTTTGGGCCGATAAAACGTTATTGAGTTCTCTAGCGAAAGATTCTCAGTTACAGACCAAAGATTCGAAGAAGTTCGAAGTATATACGCGGCCTCGGAAAGCATGTAAAATTGTTGGTCCTGCGTCTGAACTATTTCTGGCTGTGTCGGGTTGGTCGTCCCATCGTATAATGAGGGTGAGGGAATGCACTCTCTGTGCACCTATGTATGGCGCACACACTTGTGCCTATAATACATCTTGCATAGTTGGCTGATCTCTCTTGAGACTGGGCGCCGTGGCCGAAATCGGTCACGACGATATCATTTTCATCAATACTTCAGTTAATTTTTCAAACATAAACATAAATGTTTGATATGAAAATTTTATACAAAATAAATGTTGGTTACAACACCACAATGAACGCAAGTAACGAAAAATATAAAAATAAAATAATTCATTTACCCGTAAAATATTTCATAAGCATTTCTGCTACATCGGGTTCCACATCTCGAATCTCAAAAGGATAATTATTATC
The DNA here is from genome assembly GCF_905147765.1 of Vanessa atalanta. Classification (NCBI taxonomy): domain Eukaryota; kingdom Metazoa; phylum Arthropoda; class Insecta; order Lepidoptera; family Nymphalidae; genus Vanessa; species Vanessa atalanta. The sequence goes on along the minus strand of NC_061876.1, from coordinate 3,476,060 downwards.
TTGTTTATTTTCCATGTTTATTTCACTTTTTAAAAAAAATAATTGTATGTATGGTGTGTGTGAACGTGCGAACAGATCACAGACTTACGTTCCACTGTCGACTTTAACAGTCGCACAAGCAATAATTGTGATAATTGATACATACTAATCTTAAATTAAGTCTTAAGTACACTTTCTGCATTGTAATTTCATTTACAATAAATAGAATATTTTTATATAAATAACGCCACCGCCAGTACACAACTAAGCAATTTCTATTTAGTCCCACCTTTAATCGCAGTCACTTGGACTATTTTATATACTTTTATTACCTTTTAATCGAATTAAAAGATTTTTATTTCTCTACCTGACTAATAATAGCCATCTTGATGAAAATGATAATACAAAAAATTGGTATTTTTTTTAAATATATGTATATACTATACTAAAGAAACTTTTTCTGTTTGTCTGTCTGTTTGTTAGGCTTTCATTACTGAACCAAATTTATTAAAATTTTGTATGAAATAAGTTTAAGCCTCAAGAGATGTCACTCGCCTGCCATGATTGTGGCGCGTCACCTGATGGTGCTCGAGCCCTATAAGCATTCTGTGGTTTATTTAGTCTGCGGAGCGGAGCTAGTCTATTATCGATCGAGATTATTGAATAAATTTAAATAAAAATCAATTATTCCATTTTTAAGTAATTAATACAGGTAAATTATAACTCGGTATCATTCCTTGTAACTATACTGTACAACCTTGTAATATAAATTAATTAAATTAATTTCTTTCTTTCTAGTCATTTTCAATTGTTGAAATTATTACACACGAATTATTAAACACATTCACCCTGTCTTATATCCTGAAAATAATTTTAAAGACCGGAGCTCCCACGAAAAGGGTGAAGCTGCTGAAAATCCTTCTCGAAGAAGTTCCGACCTACTACCGAGCCTATAGATTTTCAAGAGTGTTTTACTGTCTTTATTTGATTCCAACCATTAATATAATCTTTATTATTAATCGATTTCTAAAAGAGAGCGAAGTTTCTCAATTCGTCGGAATTTTAGTTATTTATTTCAAAATACCGATAATGGTAAAGTTTATGAATTAAAAAAATAATAATGTGCATTAATTTTAATATTAACGTAAACATTATGTTAATGTTAAAACAAAACCAAATATTAAACCAAATATTTGCTATCAGGTAAATTTGGTTAAATATAAATATGTATATATACTAAAATCATTATCACTATATTATATTAATTACATACTTTGTGTCGTTGTCTTTGAATATAGAATATAAAAATAATTTTTCTTAAAGTTCGAAAGCACCTAGATCGATCGAAGCATCGATAAATCGATGGATGTGAGCAACGTTGATTTATGTGTGTGCCATATGAGGGAATCTAAAGTCGGTGTCTCGCAGATTGTCGGAGATCCATTTGTCTGCTTCCGCTGTCATCTCATCGTCAAAGTAATCACGCCAGCCGCCTGCTTTACCTGAAAATATTTTTCGTTTAAATGTTATTAGAAGTAGATAATTTTTAAAATTTTAACAATAGTTATTGTTTTTACTTTGCCACCCTTCAAAAAATCTGGACGAGAAGATTTTACTTCGTGGGCTTTTATTGGGGGCTTTGTGAAAGCCCGTCTGTGCTTTTGGCTAGGAATCCCACTTATCACATATTTTACCACCAAACAGCAAAAGCAAAAACAGCCGGTTGCGGAATACGTGGAAGGTGTTACTCCTTTGATTTACTATAATCATGATTAGTAGGTCGTAGGCCATATTATACATTTGGTAAAGTACCTTCAACGACTTACCATTTCTAATAAATGTCGCTTGTCCCGGTATTAAGATACCGAGTTCACGCATCACGTCATAGTTGACAGACTTATTCACTTTAAAGTTCTCAATGCTAAGGTGGTCACACAGTTGGTCAATTTGCTTTTCCGTAAATTGTTTACCAAAAAATTTGCTCACTCGCTCGACAGCCGCGCGTAGATCCTGTAATCAATGAAAAGTAAATTGAAATAAATATTAATCTAATTAATTAATAATGTAACTCAGAATTCATCTTAAAATCCGCTTACACAAAAGATGCCGATTCACTCTCGACCTAAAATTTTTCAGATCCAGAACTCAAAATTGCGAAGTGATTCTGAGTGCAAATTCTTATAAAATCAATCAAGCATTTTGACCAATGAAATGAGTTTGGTAATACCTTCGACAGTTCTTCATAAAACAAGAACATCATGTTGGGATGGTGCCTCTTCGCCCAGGACTCTTTGAGATGTTCGAAGTATGGGGTCCAATGATCTAAAATCGTCATTAAAATTAGTATAGAATTGCAAATACCCAATCCTATCTGAATACGTCGGTAACTGATCCAACATTAATTATTTGATTAAGTGAAATCGGACAAGTTAAGATACTTAATATTAGATATTAAATAAATTAAATAGTTATGTAATACATATTTGTAGATGATTACCGTAATTTTAATTTAATTTATTAAATTTTTTTCAAATAAATTTAGGAAATACCCGTAGACGCGATAACATAAACCATAAACTCACGTAAATCCTTAATGAAGAATTGCCAGTAAGTTTCAAAATCACCGATGTAGCCTTGTGTCCTCATTGACTTGTTAAGGTGGAAGAAGGAGACGGCGACATCTCGCGGGTCGCGGGCTACGTAGATCACTTTGGCGGTGTCGAGTAACGACGGTGGCAGGAGGGAAAGAGGTAGATGTGTTTTGACAAAACGTGGCGAAGGTGAGATCGCAAGCTGCTCTGTCGCCGGTTGGCTAACGTACTCTAGGATTTTTAATTTATGCTCGCTGTCAATGTTTTCGTCGTGGAATCGCTTTTTCATTATTGGGTGAACGTATACTGAGAATCTGGAATTATATTAAATTCAAAGTTAATTACCAGCTTTGTATTGGAAGATATCATGTAATGCTTATCTCGACAGTGGTGAGCATATTTAAGTTTTACTTATGCATTGTTTGTTCCTTTTAAAAACCTACTAATTTTATGACATTTTAAGAAATAAATAATTTTAATAATAAATTGTGTAATGTTATATAGATCATTATTTTAATTTCTCCATTTTTATATTCGTTGGCAAAAAAAAGGCATTGGAGGAAATTGATACGAAAAATTAACTTACTCTAAAAATGGGTATCTTTCAGTGAGTGGTATTTTATTAGACTTTTCATAATCCAAATCATTCGCCACCATCCACACTAGCTCTTGCGTCCATGTTGTTCCTGGATTTAATCACTACTGTTAAAACAAACTCAAGACTCTTATAAAATATTTACAATGAAAGGCTTATTCGTCTTTTATAAAATAATTTGTATCATTTTATTAGTCGTGTCTCTTTCAGACATACAATAAATCATTATTTTTTATTTGCAGTATAAACTTCAAACCTGATCGTGGATAGCTGATTACGAAAACGTCCGTAGGACGTATGTTCATGCTGTATATATTAAATGCTTCCTTTCTGAATGCATGTGGTAAGAAGTAACCTTTTGGTCCGACACGAACGAAGCCAGTGAGTTCACCTGCAAATTTAAGCGTTATTATATTTAGCAACTTATTGAAAGGTAATTGCTCATGTTTATTATTCGTATCAGTATGATACTGACAGTATTTATAAAGTTGTAATAAAACACTTTACGTAAGAAATTACTTAGGTACCTATTTAAATATTTGCTGCTAGAGTATAAATTAATTCAAAAAGCGAGTAAATCGACTTTACCAATTAAATACAATGTAACTAGGTAATACAAGTAACTTCGTAAAATATAGTTTATTGTTGTTGATTCATGCAAAAATACATTAATCAAACGTGCAAAATTTCAAGGTTTGAGGAACTGTAGTGCAACACAATCAATGAATTCATTGTGTTGGTTATAATACACTTTTAAGGAAGTTATTTAGATAGTTTAATTAAACATAATGGGGAAGTGCCTATTTCATTATTATTTTTCCAAAACAAGTTTGGGAAAATAACTGTAAGTATGACCTCGTTCTCAAGAGTATTCGACTCGTATTTACGGTAGTACAGTAAGCTATTACTACTTCTGAATGAAATATCTGGATTATTAATATTACACCCAATAGACAAAGATTTTTTTATTGTAGCGTTCAGCGCAGAGATAAAATACATTTTCGATCGCACACCTAACATATTTTATTAATTGATTACAAACATTTTTTCGAACAAAAACTCCCAAATTGCAAATATATTTATGGATCTACCTACTAAAACCATTTATTAAAAAATAAATTTAATTTTATTTGATTTTAATAAGAAATAATTATGGATTATTAATAGCTAGCTTGTCTTGTAAAAATTCTTAATCGATAAGATAGTGTGAGCTAAATTTTGTCATTAAAAAAACGAAAAGTTTTTGAACATTTGTTTTCTTCAAAAGGTATCTAATAAAACATTATGCGTAATCTTCCTAAAAATATTAGAAGCGTTAGTATGAGTTAACCAAATTATATGAAAGTGACTAAATTTTTCCAGAATATTTACTTATACTCTATTCCAACCATAATTAAGAGGAGAAAAGCCAAATACGCGATATCATTTTTTTTTGCTTTTTTTTTTACCAAAAAGGACAGCTTATTTTGCCAATGTCACGTGTGAAACACGATATCATAGGCTATACTAGTATACTACAATATATTTATAATAACTTTTAAAGGATAGTAAGAAATAAAAAGGCTAAAAGGATTTTTTCATTGAGTGCTAATGTTATTTATGTTAGCCTATTCCAATGGAAGTAAGAAAAAAGATAAACAAACCTTAGATTTCCGTATTTCATAAGATTTACTTATAACTCACCTATATTGTCCACTACTAAGAGTTTATGATTATTATTTTATCTTTATTTATAATACAACACACAACACTTAACTACTTATTTCCATTTTAATCTTACTTCCAAAATTCCGATAACAGTTTCGTCAACGTTCGAAACGCTATTCTTTCGGAAATCCATAGTGAAAGTCATAGATTATTCAAGCTCTCAACCAATGATATCGCGTAAATTTGCTGTCAAATGATATTTATTTAGCTTTTTTCCTCTTATGGTAGGAATAGAGTATAAATAATACCATCATTGGTTAAGCATGCACATTTCGCGTTGCAGACTACGGGCAAGGCAGTTCACGTGTTTGTTTTTGTGTCACTTTGATTAGATAAGCATTTAGTATATTGACACCAAAATAAATCTTTGTTTGATATCACGTCAGTATAAATTTTCAATTTGGTATTACTAACTGAATAATAATGTATCAGTTAAGATAATCATGTTATAAATCTTAATGTAATAAGATTCATATCATAATTATTTCTCAAGGATTCCTGAAATTTGGGCCAAAGTGCTCTTAATACAACCATTGTTTACGAGTTAGCATATTTTGGTTATTCTGCTTTTTTGCCGTTTGATAAGAACTGTTGTGAAACTGCAGATGTGATCATTTATCTATGCAGCTCCGGAGTGGATGCACGTAAGAGAGGACAGAGTCTAGTGGAACTCATTAGAGGATCTTTGTCGAAAGGCTGTTTATAGGTAGAATAATTGCTAAGTAGGTATAATAAACCATTAGTTTACCAACTAATAGGTTTACATGCTTACTTAAAGTCAATGTTAAGTTTAACAACTTAGTTAAGAATGGTAACACAGTGGAGTCGCGTCTATATTTAAAATATTCTTTGAAAAGAATAATTATAAATGATGTTACTTGTATTATTAAAATAGCTGTGTAATTGAAAACGTTTTTTTTAATTTCTATTTAAAACTGTCATTTGCTGTTAGCGAACATTAAACGCTTTGTTTGAATTTAAATGAACCGTAGCGTTACTAATACAATATGTATTGGGTTGGCTATAGAATGTCACCATTTTCAAATTCCACGCGAACTATGTCACATTATTATAATAAAAACAAATAACCATATAAGTTATCCAATATTTAGGATTCACATGACTCTTAATTGATCTAGTTTCCATGGACATTAATAATTTTATTTTTACTACGACTTATATAAATATTCAATTGTTCACATTTAATTTTCTAATTGACAAAGAATAATTCCTCAGAATATTTTGAATTTAATTTATTACTTCAGTTATTTTTTTAAACATAAACACGAATGTGTTATATGAAAATATTATACAAATTAAATACAGATTTGCCACACCGCAATAAACAGGCAACAATTAAATGAAAGAAGATCATTTACCCGTAAAATATTTCATAAGCATTTCTGCTACATCGGGTTCCACATCTCGAATCTCCAAAGGATAATTATTATTGTGTTTATTTTCCATGTTTATTTCACTTTTTTAAATAATTTAATTGAATTTACGGTATGCGTGAACGCGCGCACAGTTCACAGAATAGCGGCCGACTGTCGACTTTTAAAGTCGGACAAGCGATAAGTGTGTCACAACTCACAGTCATCTTAAATTAAAACCAAAATAGGAATACTATCACTTTCTGCGTTGAAATATCATTTACAAACAATATAATTTGTTTGCAAATAAAAACAACGCCAGCACAAGACACAATGAAGGTTACACGATTTTATTTATTTTGGTATCCATGATTTTCTCGAATTAAATCTTAGGTACATGAACTATATAATTATACGGTTTATATTGTTTATTAACTAAAGCTATAATTGTTTTGCTGTTACTGATAAAACACAATATATGTTCATTTTCAATATTTCAAATCGGTGTGCAAAAGATATTACCATATCGAAATCAAGATTATTAAATTAATTTAAATAAATATCTATGAATAATATAAAATGTAATTCGTGTTTTCTGAAACAATACAGTTAAAATATAGGCATAATTGATTGTAACTATATTTCAATTAGCCTTGTAGAGTAAATTACTTAGATTAATTTCCTGTTTAGGACCGATTTCTTTAACAACGAGCAACAATTGAATTAATAATAATAATACTTAATAGGTAGTCATTTCCACCTCCTGAATATTTAACATGAACTACTGGGTACTAAAAACTATTCAAGTGTGTAATTATTTTCTATACTATTACTATATAATAAATGTATTTGTTTTATTATCATTGTTAAGTGATTATCTCGTTAATTACTTAATTACACCATATATTAATTATTATTAAAGAGTCCGTCAAAACACATGCTAATCAAAGACAATGAGTTTTTGGAACAGACAATTTTTAATGTATTGATATATTTAAAGTATTTATAATTTTAGTTCTTTATCTGTTACAGTAGAAATAATAGTACCCATCGTGCGTCACAATTGCAATAAAACCCTTTAAAAATATGTTTTCAAAGCTATCAGTAACCAGGGTCGTTCGTTCGTACTTTAGATTATATAGAGGAACTGTAGGATTGAATTTTGAAAAACTCTTACTATAATTTATTATATAAATACATTTTAATAATAATAATCTCATGTAGGGCTCTGCACGCCATCATAACATATATGAGCTCCTGGTTCTAGTTGCAGTTTTTGTTTGCCGAGAGGGAGCTGTAAAGACTTGAAAAACAGACAGCTAGACTTATATTTAGACACTTAAGTTTATTTTTTTAAAACTCTCGTATCAATTACTATTATACTATATTATACAATTATATAATATTATATTATACAATTATCTAAGATTATTTCCAATATGCCTCAAGTAAAGAGTCAAGTGGTTGCAAGCGATATACTTACGGTCTCCATCTAGGAACACCGCTGTGTTTTGTGCACGTGTGCTTTCAGCTTACACGATCTTTTTCCCTGCATTATATATTAAAATGGGCTCTTGCCACCATCGATGTTAAATTTCATGGGAACTCACCAGCGCGGCGAAAACTGGAGCGAACAAACGATGTAAACATTAGACTTTTATTCACAATGATGCCGTGGTTTCGTTTGCATTTGAAATAATTAACTAAATTACTTTGGAGTAATAGCGCAAGAAGATTTAGACTTTTTAATTCACATGAAACAAATATTTTTGCAATTCCTCGTGAAATATTATCGCGACTAATGCTCGATTATTAAATCAGGACTTAACTTTTATTGATCAACTTCAAAAAGAGTTTACTCTTTAATCAAAGTTTATATTGTTTAAAGCATTGACCTGTGATTTAGTTAGGTAAAGCATTTGCGATTTATCAATGTAGATAATATCTAACATATTATATTAGTCATCATCAAATAACAAATAATTGTATACACATATTTCTTACTACCGTAACTCAAATATACAAAACAAAAGAAATTGCATATACATTGTTCTAGATAAAGCGTAACAAATAAGCAAATAAAAAAACCATAATTATTTCCTTTCTAAATAGTTAACGATTGCTCTAAGCAAATATTATTTCTAAATTTTAACAGGCGCTCAATTCACCACTTTTACTAAATTAAGTTTTATGTTATGATATAGGTTTGGAAATATTTGTCGTTTCCATGTATTTATAAAATAAAGAGATTTATGTAACAATGAAGCGCGTATAAAGTTTTCATTTATGGCATAAAGTCTTCTGGATCTGTGCTAAAATTGGGTTTTAATTTTAGGTTATTTTCTATTTTTGGTATATATAAACGATCTTTCTTCCTATGTGAAGTTGTCTTATGTGAATGTAAAGATTTGTGATATTTTATTGTTTACTAACAATACTCCGTTCATTTGTAAAGTTTACAGATAAAAAATAATCATGAAGATATAAGCAGCATAGATTCACGATGGGTTTACAAAAAAAAATTGAATCCTAAAAAACCAAAATGTGTAACTCTAATTATGATATCACAAACAGCTATGATCTAGATGAAACCGCTTCTTCAATGTTTTTTTTAGGAATCACATTAGATTCCTCTTTCATTGTCCCTAATTAGAAGGCTTAGATTCGCAGGATACGTGATTAGAAAAGTTACAACTCTACTGATACTGCTCAACTAGTATATTTTGATTATATCCATAATATTATGTCTAATGCATGCATGCATGGTACTTTGGGGTATTGCCACAGATATTGAATCTGTTTACATTTTAAAAAAAAAAAGAGAACTGTCCAGTTCATAGCCCAAAAATAAAATTTCGAGCTTCTAACTTTAAAATGACGGACTTCCAGATTAACCTGTATACGAAATGTCAACCCCTACTTTTTCCCTTTAGGCGAAAAATATCAAAAAAACGCTTAAATACGTATGTACTCATTTTAATCAGTATCCCAATAATAAAGTTTCCTGCTTCTAACTTCAAAAATGACGGTCTTCCAGAATATCCTATATACGAAATGTCCCTCCTTTTTCGCTCCTTAGGCGAAAAATATTCAGAAACGCTTAAATACGTATTTACTCATTTTTAATCAGTATCCCAAAAAACAATTCATGGTTTTAATTTAACAAATGACGGACTTCCATAAAAACTTTCACCCTCTCAGCGGTAACAACCCCCTCAGCGGTACCAAAAATGCTTAAATATGTATTTACTCATTTTTTATCAGAAGCCCATAAATAAAGTTTCATGCTTCTAACTTCAAAAATGACGGACTTCCAGACTAACCTATACAAGAAATGTCAAACCCTATTAAACCCCTTAGATGTAGAATATCTAGAAACACTTAAATACGTATTTAATCATTTTTAATCAGTATCCCAAAAATAAAGTTTCATGTTTATTACTTAAAAAATTACTGACTCCCATACAAACTTTCAAGCCTTATTTCACCCCCTTAGTGGTAGATTACCTAGAAACGCTTAAATACGTATCTACTCATTTTTTATCAGTATCCTAAAAATAAAGTTTCATGTTACTATCCTAAAAAATGACGGACTTCCATACAAACCTTCAACCCTTATTTCACCCCCGTAGGGATAAAATATGCAGAAACACCATAATAAGTATCTGCTCCTTTTTAATCAGTATCCCAAAAATAAAGTTTCATGTTTCTAATTTACAAAATTACGGACTTCCATACAAACGTTCAACCCCTATTACTCCTTACGGGTAGAATTACTTATTCACTCCTTTACGGGTAGAATTTCCAAAATTCGCTCCTTAGTGGATGTCATGATATATTAGTCTATAAGTGTGCAGGTTAAAACATAAGTTTTATGCCTCTAGTTCTAAAAATGACAATACTTTCACCAACTTACAACCTTTCATCCCCCCTTTCAACCCTTTACAGCACTTTTTTCCAAATAAAAAGTAGCCTATGTCCTTTCTCAGGCTCTAGACTATTAGTGTGCCAAATTTTATTTAAATCGGTCCAGTAGTTTTGGCGTGAAAGCCGGACAGACAGACAGACAGATAGACAGACAGACAGACAAAGTTACTTTCGCATTTATAATATTAATATGGAAATAATATGGATTACGACATCAACAAGTGTGGATAATCCTTTCCTGGACAAGGTATTCGTTTCTATAACTTTTAAGAGAAACATTTTATTCTGGTGTCTTATTTATTTCTGTCGTCTGTCATATATATAATAATTAATTATCAAGTCAAGCTATTTCTGCTAAAATTATTTTGCCACAGGTTGTTCCAGTGTTGCCCATCTTGAAATATTTCTATAACTCAAATTGCGAAGGATAAATGAAGAACAAATAAACTAGACCATTATGTTATTTCACATTTATTTAACAAACATAATTAATATCCATTTGGATAACTTGTTTGTATTACTCGTTTGTTATGTTTTAAGATAAACATTTGACGTTTCAAAATATTTGAGAGAAAGAAAAAAAAAAATTATCAAGAAAAAAATCCTTCGAGCCGGATTTGAACCAGCGACCTATGGATTACAATCGCACGGCTACAGTCCACCGCTCTACCAACTGAGCTATCGAAGGCACATATACAAAATTATCAAATAAACGTGCATTTTGGACATTTCGCATAAGAATACAGCCCCGTCAACAAGCGCCCCCCCCCCCGCGAGGAGTGCTCACACGATCTCCAAAACATATTTGCCTCTCAACAAAAAATATTACAATGGTCCAAGATTTGACCATCATCGCCGGGGTTTTATGCACCGCCTACAAACTGAATTAAGACGAGCCTTTTTAAATATACTAGAATATACAATCTACTATAAATAACCGGCAAGTAAAATCTAATTTAATTTTTAGTTTAATTTATAGAACTCATACTAGTGCAGCAAAAGACAATTATAGACATATTTAAGTAATAGTCCAGATAATCGAATATCAAGATTCGAGAATTGCTTCATCACGGATTCTATATTAGATCCGGGTTGATTTGTCAATGTCGGGTTGTTAATCCAAACTGATTATGAATGACAGTTTGATCTTGTTAAATGCTTAAAAATAACAAATTAAGATATTGTTTAGATAAAGAGGTATAGCCTATTCCAAAGGAAGTAGGAAAAAAGATAAACAAACCTTAGATTTACGTATTTCATGCGATTTACTAATAACTCAGGTATATTGTGTTCTAAGTACTAAGAGTTTATGATTCATATATCTCTTTTTATAATACAACACTACTACACTAAATTTTACGTCCAAAATTTTGATAACAGGGTAGTCGACGTTCATAACGCCATTTATTTCGCGAATCCATTTTGAATATCGTAGATTAATCAAGCTCTCGACCAATAATTTGGCATCAATTTGCTGTCAAATATTGTTTATTTGGCTTTTCTCCTATTATGGTTTGAATAGAGGAAAGTTAAATACACACACCTAAAAGTGGAGACTAGGGGGTGGCGTCGGGAAGGGACATGTCGGCATAAGGGTGCGTCATGCCGTTTGACGTCACGGCATACGAATTGGCCTTACTTAAAGTTATATCACATCAATAACAAATATCAGGATTTTTTTTAGACTACTTACTTGTGTATAATGAAAAAAAATTTAAGATAACATATGTTTATGTACAGATATTTCCGTATTTAATGTTAAGATTACATTTTAAACTTTTATCTTTATTCATCGTAAGACAAAAATTTGATATTCCTGTGTTATTTCAGTCAATATCAAATTGAATAAGTTTAATCAAAAGTAAAAGTAAATAACTTAAAACGATAGAGTTATTATAATAACTAATATGGCTTTACTTTTTTATATAAAATAAAATTTATTATATTATATAAAATAGGCTGTACTTTTGTTATATACCTATCCACTCTACCTATATATCTCGCCTCTTTGATCTTTTCTAACTTCTTTAAATAATATTTTCCACTACAATGCAATTTTATTAATTATTACGTTGTTTTTTCTGTATGATTTTATATCTATGTTATGAATATATGACATAATCTTATTCAAATAAGAGAAATTTCCATGGGCTGGGCTCTACGTAGTTGTTAATACTGCACTATGAATAATCTGACACTGAATACATCTTAAAACATTTTCTTGATAAAGAAATACTTTATAAAAAATACTTTTATAAATGTGAAAGTAAATCTGTCTGTCTGTTACCTTATCGCGACTTAAGCCACTGAACTGATAGTTACATAATTTTACATAGCCATACATTAGTTATGCTTAGGACTTGGATTAGGACAAGAGGATATAACTTTACTTTTCTTTTATCTATTAAACGCAACGGGATCAACAATATGTAAGTCTTTCAGGGAAATTTTGTATCCAACTTTGGCGACGCGCAGGATCGTTGCTACGTTTAATAATATCGCTGAATATTCATAATTTTAGTTAAAAATACAATGTATTGATCTTTATTAATAGTGGCAGTCTAATTATAACAAATGAACAAACGAACGTGATGATAAGCTAATAATAGATTCAACTGCGTCAGTGATTTATATTGAACATTGTGTTTTAGATAAGTTTTTTAAGGCATAACTGTATTATACCTATCGAATATATACTTAATTACATAAATTGCAAAGTAAAATTTTTACTCCAATTTAATTATAATTCCTTACTTGTAGTTATAATAGAGTAATAATCTGTTCATATAAATTAAAAAACGAAAATTGTTAATTATTTTTACTGTGCAAATGGCGCACGCGAGGCATAATGATTATAAGTTTAATAATAAAACAGATATAATTTTAATTCTGATAATGACTATATCCCTTATAATATTCTAATAATAATACGTGATAAATAAGAGATTACCTTTTTTTAAATTACTTTACTCTATTATTATAAAAATAATTTACAATTAATCACAAATATAAGGCGTAACAAATAATTTAACTTATAATATAAATAAATTAGACGGAACGATGTTATGCTGTAGAAGAAACTACTTCAGGCGTCTTTTCTGGAGCAGAATCGCGGAAACGGCATGTGAGCGTCACTGGATCTCTTTCACGTTCCGGACCACACTGTTCTGTCGCTCCTATGAGCTTCATTTCGTCTTCTTGGTGTTGTGGTTCCGTTTCTAAACGCCGCCGACCCGCGATAACTACCTCTTCATCACGCCCGCTACCACTGTCGCCTTCCACCGATCTCTCACCTTCGGAACCGATTTCTACTCGATACGGCGTGCTAGGTTCCACGAAGGCTTCCATAACATGGTTATCAGACCTGTCCTGCGCTTGTATGTTGTCATTTCCTGTCTTTGAGTTTCTTAGGAAATAGCCAAGAACGTTACCGAAAGGTAATTTCTTTGGTAAGCCAATGAGTAAGACGACATTTTGTACATCCGTTTGAACGTTAAAATTGCCGTCCTGTCGTTGGTCGTAACTTGGCGCGGCGGCCGCGGCGGCAAACAGGCATGCGAGCAATAACAGCATCGTACATGCGCGTGCGTCTAATTCACCTAGTGGTCGGCGACTGGACGCTGTCATTTCTCGCGTTCCTTTAACTGAGCACCCGCGAACCAGTCGCGAGATGAATCGAGTACATTGTAACGGTTAAAACGGCACGAACGCTTTTAGTTTTACATATAGCACGTGTGACACTTACAGCTTGCAATCTGCCAGTGGGCCAGTGGATACAAATCTAGATTGTGCTAAAAATATAATATAATTCATATAAGAAAAAACTAAGCTCTCTTTACTTATTTTCGCAACAAAATGAATGATATATAAAAGTATAACACGAGTAAGAATAATAATACATATTTATTTACATTAAGTAAGAAAATAAATAAGGTACCTTTTTAAACAGACAAATAAAACATTACTTTTTTATATGATTACAATGCTTTCTTAATATAATCGTGTCGTCTTGTGTTATGGATTCGTTGTAAGTGTGTCACCTCTGACAGTGACCGCAGGTCATCGATATGATAACCGAGTTTCCTATAAACTGCGCACGCGCACATTTCTCACTATCAAAATTATTGAACAAGTAATATAGATGGACAAATTATTCTCGGAGCAGTTACCTATAAGCCTGTAATCCTACAGTTCCGAGTACCGTTACTCTAAGATCCATAATAACGTTTACGTTACAGTCAAGAGTCGATACTAACTGTGCATCGATAACGATGAGCTAAAGTAGATTTTTTAATAGTTCGTAGTACTTATTGTAAATTACTACAATACAATACAATACAAGTAAAGCTGGAATTTAGTTGCTATTAGTGTGGTTTTGTTTTCGTTTAAGAGAATTAGTTTGACTCATCATATCGAAGGCATTCTTCCTGTTTTATTTTATTGCTGAAGTATTGCTGACTAACAAACTGACCCTTTGGTTTTTTTTTTTGTATTTCCTGCTTTAACTCTCAATGGATTGTATTTTATGTATCTACACATGTATGGAATAAACTATTTTATTTTTATATTTATTAAACTAGATTAAATATTATAAGTTATTTATAAGTATTTTGGTCGACAAATAAAGGCTTTTATTTTATTATATTATTATATTTTTTACTTTTTCAATGCTCTCGTTTTATCGAGGTTTTATTTTCCGTTTTTGCGGGATTTTGTCCAAACAAAAACGGTTAGGACTACCTAATCATTAGATAAGAATTTCCGAACAATTCTACATGTATTGAGTATAACTGCTTTCTGTAATAAAATAAAAGTGAGTTTGTGAATACCAAGCGCCTGTAAGCTGGAGAAAAGTGATTGAGGAATGACTCCAGTTGATGAAATGATAATGGGTATAGTTTTTACGATTTTTACTTTCCATTGAGATTTAATTTCGATAGACAAATCAGTATACTTGGCAATTTTTTCGGTGAAAGTTGAAACTATGTTATGAGTATTAGGCACAGCGATATCTATAAGGTATACTGTCTCATTTTTCTTATCATGTAACATAATGTCCGGTCTATTAAAGTGCACAGTCTTATCAGTTATTACAGTCCTATCCCAATACAACTTAAAATCACGTGATTCGAGGATGATGTCTGGTTTGTATTTATAATAAGCAGTTTTGTCATTGACGAGTTTGTATTTGAATGCTAGGTATTGGTGAACAATGGCAGCTATTTGATCGTGTCTATGTTTATAATCTGTCTGTGTTATTGAACTACATGCTCCTGTGATATGTTGTATAGTTTCTGAGCTATTGCGGCAGTGTCGGCAAAGGTCCGATTGTAGTGTGTGGTCTTTGATGATGTGTTTTCTATAGTTTCTGGTATGTATGATTTGATCCTGGATTGCCATCATGAAACCCTCTGTTTCAGGGAAGAGATCACCGCGTTTGAGCCACATGTTAGACGCTATCTTGTCTACAACTGGGTCCATCAAATCGCGGCGATGTCTCCCATGAAGTGATTTCTGTAGCCAGGTGTTAATTTTTTCTTCTGTGGAGACAACTACTTCATTTTTCTGTTTGGTATGGTCTTTAAGGTTGAGAGGAGTGAGTTTTATGTCTGCATGAACTATAGCATAATGGAGTGGGGTCTTAGTGGCTTGGTGATGAAAGAATGCACGTATAGAGGTAATTTGGGAGTTATGGAGATTTTTGATATCGATAAGGCCTCTACCACCTTCTTTTGGCGGTAGCGTTAGCCGTTCAATGCAAGATCGTGGATGGTGTTTTCTATATTTTGTTAGTGTTGTATTTATAAGACGTTGGAACTTAATTAAATTACTTTTAGACCAGTGTATTATGCCAAATGAATATGTTAATGTTGGAATGACATAGGTATTTATTGCTTTTATAGTGTTTCGGGCATTTAGATGTGTTTTCAGTATTTTATGCAGTCGTGTTTTAAATTGTTTTTCTAATATTTTCTTAGTTTGTTTCTCGTGGATCTGTTTAGTTTGGTTAAAGCCTAAATATTTATAACCAGATATTTCATCTACGGGTTCTATTATTTCACCAGTTCGAAGGCAATATGAGTTTTGTTCAATTTTGCCTTTGTTAATTGATTGTATACTACATTTATCTATGCCAAATTCCATATGAATATTTATTGAGAAGTTTTCTGTGAGATCAGCAAGATTATTAATTTCACTGAAACTATTTCCATATAATTTGATGTCGTCCATGTAAAGAAGGTGTGAAAGAGTGTAACTTTTATTATTGCATGTAAGTCTATAACCCAAGTTGGAATTGTTAAGAAGTGTAGATAGTGGGTTTAGAGCTAAGCAGAACCACAGGGGGCTCAGCGCATCGCCCTGAAATATTCCACGTCGGATTTCTATTGTTTCTGTTTCTAAACTATGGTTGCCATTAAACATTTTGAGAGTAGTTCTCCAATGAAGCATTGTATTTTTTAGAAAATCTATAATAAACGGGTGAATTTTATAATGTTCAAGTATGTATATGAGCCAGCTATGAGGTACTGAATCAAATGCTTTCTTATAATCAATATACATAGTGTAAATATTTCTTTTTTTGGTGATTGCTTGCTTAGAAACAACTGCATCAATAGTCAGCTGCTCCTTGCAGCCTAAACTACCCTTCCTACATCCTTTTTGCTGTTCCGTTAAGATATTTTGTGAGATCACATGACTGTAAATTAATTGACTAAGACAAGAGGTAATGATCTTATATATAGTTTGGAGACAAGTTATGGGTCTATATTTAGCAGGATTTTTTAAATCAGTTCGGTCTTTCGATATCATATATGTTGACCCTAATGTGATGTAGTTAGGCATCATTTCCGGTTTTTTTATAAAAGCATTTATATGACAAAGTAGCAACGGATGTAAATATGTAAATTTTTTATACCAGTAGTTGTGTATTTTATCAGATCCAGTAGCTTTCCAATTATGTGTTTTGTTTATAACTTGTTCCAGAATATCAATATTAATTTCATCAAATTTCATTTCAGGTAAATCTACTAATATTTCCCTATCTCGTTTAATCCAATCGGTTTCATGATGTGTTTTAGGATTAGACCATATGTTAGACCAAAATTGATGTAATTTTGTTGCTTCTGGCATATCTGTTGAAGTTACGTTATTACTATCTTGTATATTTGCATTAAGGTTTCTATAAAATAATTTCTCATTGTTATTAAATAAGCCATTTTGTTGTTTTCTAAGAGCAGTTTCTTTATACCTACGTAACCGATTAGAGAGAGCGGTTAGTTTTTGTTTCAGAGTATCGAGAAAATGAGTCAGTTCTGTATTAGCATTTTCATGACGTGAATGAATTTTGTAAGCTTTTTTAATATTATCAACTTCGAGTTTTATTTTCTTACTCGTATTGCCGTTAATGTATTCTGTTAGTCTTCCAATTTTTACTCTAAGGGCCGCAACTTTATCGTCTAATCTTTTTTGCCATTTAGGTATAAGCCTTGTCTTGTGTATAGGTTGGTGATCACTTATTTTGCATCCATTATATATAGAAGCTGTAACGCCGCCACAATATATAGCGTTTTGAATTTCACTAAAATCGGATTCTGGTGATATGTGGGCAGGAAGAACGGATAGGTTTATATATTGTACTATGCTAGCAAATTTTTTGGAGGTCTTTTGTTTAGGAATACTGGGTCTATCGGTGGGATCCAAGTTTTTATATTTATTTAAAAGTAACAAGAACGTCTCTTTAATTTGATTTTGTATGTCACTGGACAGGTTAGGTAAATGTTGTAAGTTGTTATTGTGTTCAGTACCTTGTACAGTGTTATGGCTAGTATCAGGTTGTAGAGTATTTTCAGAAATAATCGGTAGACTTACAGGAGTTAGAGTAAGTAAATTGTCCGGAGCTGCTGTTGTTGCTGTCTGGGTGCTATCTAAAGGAAAATGTTGTACTTGTGATATTTGCAAGTTTGTGTTACGTTCAGTAAGATTTGTGTTATTATTGCTATGACTCGCTAATTCTATTGCGATTTCATCTTTTAATTCTTGAAGTCTATCGGTGTTTATAAGTTTATTATTTATAATTATTCTACGTTGATCCGCTACGCGTTGTTCAGATACGTGAGAAAGGTTAGGGTATTCTAAAATAAAGCATTGATGTAATGGTCGTCTGTACGCAGTTTTGTTTGTTTCAACTTTAGTAATTCTGTAATAGCTTCTCATAATAAATTCATTTAAATCGTTATCCCAGCGCATTCTTTGGCTACCGCTTACATTATTTTTGATCTGGCCAGGATTCTTTTTTAAGTAGTCACCCGCCTCTTCACGTATCATTTGAATTTGTTCAGTAGTTAATAAGTTATTTCGAACTATAGCCCGGCGCTGGCCTCCTACATGTTGCCTGCTGGCCTGCATATCCGGAAATTTTTCTGTGAATCTAGAATGAAGTTCGGGAAGGTACGATCTTGTATTAGTTTCCATAGATGTTAGAATGAAATATGTGCGTAGGATAAAGATATTCATAGCTTCGTTCCATTTCCTACGTGCACGTTTGCTAGCTTTGGCGGGTGCAGGCGTTTCGGCGCTTGCCTCCTGCACAACGTCCGTAGCTAATAACGACGTTATCGATCCAGTGGTATCGGAGTCCGAGAGACTAGCATTGGTCGTCTGATAGTTAAAGATTCCCACCCGGAGATTCATCTTGCCCCTGGCGCCACGAGTTAACTGCCTACTATCATCAGCATCCCCCATGGAGCTACCGGGAACTAGGGGCTTATTTAAAGGATTATTATTCATAATTTTGTTCATTTGGACGAAGAGAACTCATCATATTAGTCCAAATTTGATGAGCGCACAGTAAGCTTCCTAACTGAGCCCGTGGACGCCGCCGTTGGTATACTTTATACTCTTCCGCCGCCGTCCTGTAACCGACATCCTGTGCTAATGCCAGTTGTACTATCTAAACCTTAGTAAGATGTTCACGCCTAAAAGCTTTAGATAGCTCCCCTGATGGATATACCGCCATCGATCGGTCGCCATTACCTCGTTGGTTTGTAGCAGGGTGCACCACGAGCAGGTGAGGTTGGCTTGGAGTCTATCCCCCCTTATTAGACTCCCTTACACCCCATATTATTATTATTATTATAAAAAATAAATTCATAGTAAAATCAAAAGTGATCGTTAATATAGCAGGAACACCGAATTAATAATACACTTTATACATGCATATCAGTAAATATTAAAGCTATAAATAAAGTAGGTCTTAATAACATTTATAAATTTCTTGCTGATTTTATCTCCTAACCTAGAATTCGACTTTTTAATTCGATTGATATGAAACTTTTACATTTGACAGGTTATAGTGTATATCCAACAACCAGCATTGGAGCAGCGTGGTGGAATATGCTCCAAACCTTCTCCTCAAAGGGAGAGGGGGCCTTAGCCCAGCAGTGGGAAATTTACAGGCTGCTAATGATGTATGTAGTGTATATCTAACATTGCTAGTATACATCTCCTCTTTTGACTTACTACGCATGTAAAACTGATTTCAAAATATGGTTATTTTTTTAATTATAATAGATGGGCGATTTCTTAAATAGATCACCTGATGTTAGTTGGTCACCACCGTCCAGAGACATTGGTGCTCTAAGAAATACCGATTAGATATTGCTAATCCTGTAAATTTCCTGGGGAACTAAAATTGTCCTTTGTGTCTGTCTACAGTTACCCTGGCTCACTCACGTTCAAATCGGAATACGATAATACAAAGTATTGCTGTTTAGTGGAAAAAGTGAAAATTGGGTAGTAGGTACCTACCTAGAAGGGTTTAAACAAAGCCCTAACACCAAATTTTTAATTGGACAAAAATATTAAGGTTTTACCATTATATATTTCTGTTGACAATTTATAAGATAACAAATATTACCTTTATTTTGTTTTTTTTTTTTAATCATTCTATATAACCAATAAAAATACTGATAAACTTTTATATTAATATTTAAAATGAGAATGGAGTTTGCTTATTTGTTTGTTTGTTACGCATTTATATATGAACTATACTTAACCTGGCGGTCATTAAATTTTTCATTCGTTTAGATAAGGACCTTACTCGCTACTAGCTAATCAACCAATATTCAGAGAGCCAAATTTCAGAGACTGGGTTGGAAAATAATATACCCCGAGCAGAACCGGCGAAAGATACTCAGCGAAATATTAAACATTGTCTTTGTATTCCCTTTCGTTTTATATTTTGATAATATCTGATATATTATTTAGCTATTGTTCAGGCAACAAGTAAATAAGAATTTTTCGCGCTGAGCGGGTTAAAATATGTAAGACTTAATCGTAGTTCTCGTCGCATTAGTTAATAAATTACATCAATAAAATCAGTTGCCAATATGTTTTATCGAAAATAAATAAAAATATATATTATACTTTATTTAAATTATATTAGAAAGGTCTTAAAATATTACTAAAATTTAAATAAGTACGATATAGAAGTCAAACACAAATTTCTATAATACAAAGGTCAATGACCTCTTTCTATATTATATTATCTGAATCCTAATAGTCAGTGAAAGCTAAGTTTTTAATGAACTTTCGCATCTAAGTATTATCTTCATCAATCCTGTGAGACGGCAGTAGGTCATTTCGTAAACAGAAAATAAGTACAAAAAACTCATTCGCTTAATATTTTAAAAGATATATCGTGCACACTGCACAGATGTATAAAAAAATACTGAACTACGCGTTCTTTTTATCAATTATTTTTCTTAATAATATTTATCGCCTCTGTAAGTCTTGTATTTATTATTTATTTTTATCTTATATACTTAAATCCAATATGAAGTTCGATTCGAGAATCGAGTTTTCATAATCTAGTGTCACTGGAACACTTGCATCTCAGACTAGTGACTTCCATCTGACCATCTTCAACTTAAAATACGTTTTAGTACGACCAAAAAATTCAAATCATTTGTAAAATATGCTGAGATTTTTCTGTAGTGTAACGGTCGTCGTCGTCGTAAATAGTATGTTCATATATGTATAACTTGTGCTTACAGATATAATGTTGTAATTATTACGTATCACTATTGATATCAGGAATATATACTTAGATGGTACTAAACTTTTTAACTGCATTATTCATTGTGCTAATTCTCAAGAATAATAAAATAATTATACAGATTATAAAAGGATGTATTTCTTATTTTATTTAATATCTTTTGATCGTAATAAATTACACATTTATACCTATTTGCACAGTTTACTTAATGGTCAAAAATTATCGGGTAATTTGTAATACACACAACATGTTACACAAATATTATTTTGTCATAAATTATCTCACCTGTTAACCATTATAAGTTTTATCTTAAAATAATCGGTCAAATAAGATTTCAAATTTCCAAATACACATAAGTCATCGCTGCGTTTTTTTAAAATCATACTGTTTATTGTTTATTAGTAAAATCTAAATCAAACTATGAAATAACAACTTGAACGACAATTTTAAGAGGGATTTTTTAAAAATTTACATACGTACCAAAGGTTTAAAATATGAACTTTACCGAGGAAAATCGTCAAAAGTAAGTAGCTACATTTTTGATTATTTATAATTTTATTTACGTATAACTTACCAGAAATAAAATTGATATAAATAAGTTTTAACGGATAACTAAATGTAAAAGGTATGCCAATCTCTTGAAAATAATTTCAATCAAGAAAGAAAAAAAACTAGTGAATAAATACAACTATCTAATAATAACTAGTGAATAAATAATATAAGTTTTAATTATTTATGCTGTATTGTGAAAATTATACACCTTAATGGTAATAAGGTGTTACTACTATACTATACTATACATAATTAGTCAAATATAGATCTCGGATAATGATAGAAAATACTCTTTCGAGTTTTTCTTAAAAATATAAATAGACTTTACCAGTACGAAGAGATTAAGCGTGATTTAATTAAAGCTTGAACATATTTTTTTTTTAAATTATATTATTAAAAAACTTTATCGTACTTTGCTAATGTAGGTACATTAAGAGCCGTGATAGCCACGTTTTTATGAGCTTAACATGTTACCTCTGTTTATTGTCGTTCCTATTCGACTGTCAAAAGGTTTCAAAACTTTCACCACAAAAACAAAAGCCTTAGGCAGCCAATGGGACATAAAAAATTTACATAAAATATTTAAATGCAAATAAATGCTAAGAACTAAAAGCTAACATGACTTGTAATTTCTATATTAATCAGATAAGTAGATTTTGAACTGAATCTTTATTGCTTTTCGAATCAAATCAAATCAAATCAATTTTATTCAAGTAAACTTCACAACGAAGCGTTTTTGAATTCGGATTTTATGTATAAAGGATGAAATCTTATTGTAAAACTATCGCAATCTGTCCGTCATCGAAATCGAAATATTCAAAGAATACGTGTAATTATTGTTACTAAATCATTTAAAAATAAAAAAATAAAAAAGAGGCAATAATACGAGGCAAGTCCAGTCCAACATACATTTGGCATGTTTCTGGACTCTTATTTTTTAATTGAACCACACAGTTCCAAATGGTAAAACAATAAAATTAACAATATATCCAATGAAAGGTTCCTAAGGCTAATAAAACTCAATCAGATATTAATCTTGGTTTATTGTTATAAAGTTTAGTGATAGCTATATTTTTGATATCATTAATAACAGTTAAGTATCAAAAATACTTTTTTTTAAATAGCTTATAAGGTTTATAAAATAAGGCAATATTTTTTTTCTACAACTAAATAACTTTTAGCTTTCTTCGAAAATTATATAAGAAATACAAACAACGATTTAGGGATTTTTCAATAAAAAATTATCATTTATTTTCAACAAAACAATTCACATACAATCTTACAACTTAGATTTAAATTATTATACATAATAAATGCACTTTGCAGATCACACGTAGCCTTAATATTATTTCTGATTTTTATACATGTTCACTTTATTGATGGCGCGTTCTTCGGAGCAACGGTATTATAGCATTAGCAAGACGGTGTTTCAGTCTGAAAAAAAAATATATTTGTCAAAATAATACAGATTAGATAATACTGTTGATTTTTATATATAGGCGTTACGTGAAGAGAATTCATCTTATAATTTAAACAATTCATCAATGACAATAATTATTTTTATTTAAAAAAAAATCGATAAGGGTATTTAACCCTGCGAATTGTATTTATTAATCTTAATTAATAAGTTATTATTTGTTATATTTTATAAATGAATTACCTTTGAGCTTTCTCCTGTTTCCTGACTGATGCATCTTTTTTTTGGGCGGGCAAGTCTGAATTGAGACTGACGTCACTGAGGGGCTTTTCGGCATCGGGCTTAAGACTTTCTTGGGGCTTCGTAGATGGACTTTCACTACTCGGTTTAAGTAACACATCAATACTTGTCATATCAAAATAGTCACTCAGGTCTGAGGCTGCTTCAAGAAGTGACTCCGCTGGTGCCACTGCTATAACAACACCGTCGATGTTCAAGCGATAGTTTTCTGTTCCATTCTGCCGTTGATCGTAATGCGCATGAGTGCAATCAGCGGCAGGTGCGGCGGTGGTGACGGATAGTACCACCAGCAACACTGCCACCTCGCATACCACCCGTTTGTAGTTGACCATCTCGCTAGTCGTCTGTAAAGGCACTGAGACACGGCTTCGCTAGCGGAGCTTACTTTGTATCCACTCTCCGCTGCATCTTTTATTTATTTGCCGAGATAGCGGTACAGGCGCGGTCGATCTTACCACACCACCCAGTTAACTTAAACTGGAATTAATGAAACGCTATGTAGGCCGTTATATACATACTGCATATGATTGTATAGGATACCATATATTTAGAAACGAACGATTTTCTAACAACTAATTTATATATAATTAGAAATTATTAAACATTATTTACGAATGTGTAATTATCAACATGCGTTAAGATGCAGAGCTTGCTTACATTAAAGAAAGCCGGTGAATGTTAGATTATACTCGTAAATAAATTAAGGTAGCGAATAATATTAGGGTAAGGTGGTACACAGTGGTTATAGCAGGAACAGTGGCGCACCAGCTATCTACGTCAAACTAACAGAGATATAGACACGTCTCTTTCACTCGTCGGTAGCTCTTGCAGCGCGAACGTGTTCAATCGAGTTGAGCGGCCTCTGCGATACGAATTGTTTAAGTGACGAACTATTTTCTGTTATTGCCGAAAAAAAAAACTATTTGAAGGTAAGATATAAACTGTACTAACTATTTTTTCTTAGATATGTTTCTTTTTTCTATAAAGTATTCATATATTAGGCATATTCAAGAATGTTTTTGCATGAAAATGACTCTGAATTTGTAGGTTATAGTAGTGTGAGTGTGATGTTCAATTTAAAATGGCGACCACGTTAACAGTGGATCATTCCACTATGGTTCACAGTGAATCATGAGCCACTGTGTACTATGTATATTATTTAAGTTTGTGTTACTTGTTTTTATGATATAATCTTTTAGTTACAGAATGCCGCGGCCCGAAAAGCCTCGGTCTATTGGAGACCACACCCAAGCAGACATGTTGGAAGCTTTGCGACATATACAGAGTGGTATGACCATAAGAAAGGCATCAACAACGTATAAAATTCCATTTACTACTTTGAGAAGGTACTATTTAAAGGCGAAGAATGTAGAAAATTTGGAGTCAATGCGTCTGGTGCCAAATTATGAAGTCAACAAGATCTTCAATCAAGAGCAAGAAAAAGAACTCAAAGAATATTATATATATTGTTCCTTAATATTTTATGGTTTGACTGAGAAAGGTTCACGAAGAGTCGCATACCAAATGGCGAAAACAAATAATATAAAGATGCCTCAAAACTGGATAGAAAATGGAATGGCTGGGAAGGAATGGTTGCGGAGCTATAGGCGTAGACACAAAGATGTCAGTCTTCGAAAACCAGAACCATGTAGTCTTGCCCGAGCGTCTGCTTTTAACAAAGCTAACGTCGAAACATTTTACAACAACCTGGAAAAACTGTACGAAAGAAACCCAACATTTGCAGATGGACCACGAATTTATAATCTTGATGAGACTTCTACCATGACAGTCCAAAAACCTCAGCGTATCATTGCCCTCAAAGGCCGTCGAAATGTAAGTAAAGTCACTAGTGGGGAACGAGGGACATTAGTGACAACTTGCTGCATAGTAAGTGCTAGTGGCACAGCATTGCCTCCAGTAATGGTGTTTCCTCGCAAAAATTTTAAGAATTACATGATCAAAAACACTCCTGCTGGTACTTTGGGTCTAGCAGCACCAAGCGGGTGGATGAATTCGGAAATATTCCCTGAAGTTATCCAACACTTCATCAAACACACAAATTCTACACCGGAAAATCCGAGCATTTTGATTATGGATAATCAAGAATCTCATTTGTCCATTAAAGCCTTAAATTTAGCTAAAGCTGCAGGCGTCAATATATTAACATTGCCCCCGCACACTTCAGCGAAGTTGCAGCCTTTGGACGTGGGTATATTTGGTCCTTTTAAGACATACTACAATGCAGCCATAGATTCCTGGCTATTACGAAACCCAGGCAAACCCGTTTCTATTTATGAAGTTGGGGAGCTTGTTGGAGTTGCGTTTTTAAAGGCAATGACACCCACCAACATAACAAATGCATTCAGAAAATGCGGAATTTTTCCATTTGATCGGAACGTATTTGTTGAAGAAGATTTTATGCCTAGCCTTGTGACAGATCGGCCATGTCCAGCTCAAGAAGAGAGATCAGATTTGCTTGGTACTTCTCGACAAACAGACTTGGGCCGAACTCGTATCCGATCCATTGATTCTGATATTACTGTTTGTGAAGAAGATGTTGTGCAATCTTTAGAGCCTTTAAGAGATAATTCACCATCAATATTTGAGGATTCAGGTTTACATATTTATAACTCACCATCAAAACGAATACCGAGCTCAACAGCATCAGATACTTGCGACATCGTCTCTCCGACCCTAACACAGCAAGTTTCATCAAATCACAAAAACTGTGACAACCCCTACAAATCACAAGTATTGACTGAATCCACGACACATAACATTGGCACTCCATCTCATCCGATCAAAAAGAAAACCTTTTTATCTCCATTTGAATTTATGAGTCCAATAAAAGCGCCACCAAGAAAAAATAATAGGAAAACAAGAAAACCAGGCCGAAGTTTAATAGCTACAGATACACCCGAAAAAACTGAAATAGAAATGGCTAAGGCTTTATCACTGAAAAGAAACAATCCGAAAAGAAAAAAAGTGACAAAAAGAGTATTGCAAAGTGATTCAGAGGAGGAAGAACTACAAACGAATGTTTTATACCAAGAATCTGATGATGATATGGATTGGTTGGATGACGATATGGAAAACGAAATTACTAATTGTGTCTTAACTGAAGAAATAATTGACAAGCCTTTGCCTCGTGTTCCAGTAGAAGGGGAATATATTTTGGTTTTATTCACTACCAAGAAAAAAAGAGTGTATTATGTTGGTAAGGTTTTAGAAGAGAGAAATGACAATTTGGAATATTATATTAGTTTTCTGAGGAAAAAAAGTTACAACAAATATCACTTGCCAGCTGTACCGGATCTTGCAAGTGTGAAAGAGCATGACATTAAGTTCATATTGCCCAAACCCACTATAACGGGCAGTACTACACGCCAGCAATCATATCATAGTTTTTCTGTTGATCTGTCTTTCTTAAATATGTGTTAGAATTTCTTTTTTTTTGTTTAGTTTGATTATTTTAGACTCTATTCTGCGTGTTTTTCGATCTCATTATTAAGTATTTAATAGCTGTAATTTAACTGATGTTGTTGATTTTAATAACTTTATTTTTTTGTTGCTTCTACTTAAATTGAAGATAATTTGAATACCAAAGAAGACTGTTTTTTTTCTTACGATGCTGTTGTTGTGTTCGATTTTATTGATGTTATTTTTAGCAGAAGATGCTATATTTTGTTTGCTTTTTTCAAGATTGCATAAAACTGATTTGTGAAGTATATCGTTTGTTTATTTTTTGAGGTCTACACCTAATTATTCACTGTGTACTACATGATCCATAGTGTACTTTAGGTTGAGCCACTGTAAAAACCTCACGGTACACAGTGGATCAATATCCATTTTTCAAAAAATCTCTTGTTCGTAAATTATTATTAGACTATTTAAAAAAAATATCATGCACTCTTAAACTATGATAAACTCGCTGCAATTTGGTATCAAAAACAATATTACAACGAAAGGTGAACCAGAAATAAAAGAATCAGAAAAAAAAGTTAACCACTGTGTACCACCTTACCTATATTATGATACTTAATATTTTTTAAAGGTTTTATATGCGTAACTATAGATAATAAACAAAAAAGGACTTGTGACCAAATACATTTTTATTTTTTATTCAATGTACTTACATACAAATATAATCTACCTACAAAATATTTAGATATTAGATACTAGACATTTTTAACGTTGTGAATTATATTTCTCAATGCTGAAAGCAATGCAATTTGCAATTAAAAATTTTCTTAAATAAAATTATTAAGAAAATTTCATTAATCTAACATGACAACAAATAGTTGGCACGGATAATATTGACTCGAGCAACCTGTTGCGATGCGCTTGCCCTGATCGTCTCTTAACTGTACTGTACAAACGGTAAATGGTAAAACATTTGTTTTGGATTATTTGTCACGTCTATTCAGAGATCAATTTCGTTAAATGTTTCGTATATTGATTTTATTTCTTATTTTTTCGTTGGTTTCGTGAGTCTCATCATACTGTACCGCAAAAGCTCGTGACTACAGTTTGAAATTAATATATATAATTAAGAATGTGATTATAATACGATATTATATAAAAAAACTCTTTTAACTTAGTTCAATTAATACTACAATAAAATATAAGTATGTAAGCTATTCTTTCTAAATTTTGTTCGATGTCAATCTCTCGGTAATTAAGATTTCAATCAAAATACTAAAGGGAAATAAAATACTATAAGGTTAAATATTTCTATATTACACGGGACAAATGCGTTATTTCTTTAATAAACGAATTTGTCCATAAGTGTGTTAGAATTAAAAAAGAAAAGATACAAATCATAGGAAATATTTGACATGTTACTTACAGGCGCGTATAATTAATAATACTTACTATAAGGATAACTAATAATAATATAAGGATAACTTCATAATAAATACTGCGTTAGAGTAGAACACAAGACATTGTGAGATTGTACGATTCAATCAATTGAACAGAGTAAAATTGAATAGTTATTAATACAATTTTAATATTATTTAAGAATAAAAATAAATAAGAAGAGAATGTTATACTTTAATATTTCCATAGCAGGTTTTATTTCGGTCAAATAAACTTAGTCTTTTAATAGCTTGAGAACGTCCACTTACAGGTATTTTAATGTAGGTTCGTAAACGGGACCGCGTGACCCACATCTCTGCACAAGCTGCCCGGCTTTAAGCCTTTTGAAAGCTTGCTATTTACTTCGAAAGGTCATCGTCTAATAATAATCGAATATAGCTTTGATTATAAATGTGCAAATGCCTCCTCTAAAAATATAAAATTCTAAATATTCTAAAACAAGTATATAAACGAGGTGCAAAAATGGCTTAAATGCATCTTGAAATCGGTCAAAATCATCATCTTTATCTGAAACTTAATGAAATTATATTTTTAGTATTAAAAAATTTCCGCGTAGATTAAAGTAAAGCACAACGTACAACACTATGGTAAACACGTCGGTATGTGGCGTAATTATGTATTCGTCACTTTATTTAAAGAGCCCTAGTGTAGAACTTAGAAGCGAGAGCGCCAAAATCTAACGACGATTAAATGCATTCTTTTTTGAAATTTTGTTGTTTTATTTCTATGTATCTTTGCATTATAATATAGCTTAGCTATTAATATTGATTTCAAATTAGTTTAAGTTAATTTTTTTTAAAAAAATGTTAATATTTTAAATAAATAATTTACTTAGAATGCATTTTTGTCAAATGAACTGTTGTAGCAAAAGTTAATTTTACAGTTGTTGCAACGTTGTGTTGCTGGAATACTCACGACAGTTTAATAATAAAGAATTGACAGAAATAGAAAATTTGTAAGCTAAGTCAAATGCAGATTTTCAATAACGGAATATTATTCAGCAGATGGCAAATTGGACACCTGTAATGCGATTTTGTAAGATTTCACTTCGTATCTCGATCGTGAAATGTTGACAGTTGACTTACAGTTAAATGCCATTTTGATACATGTAACCTACCTACATTTTATAATTATTAAAGTCACTGTCGCTTATCACATTCTGTCATATCACGGTCGTGTTCTGCAGTGAGTTTCGAATTTATTGATACAGAATAACCATAGTGATGTTATGTCCCTTGTGCCTGTAACACTCACTCACAGACTTGAAAGCGGAACAATAATAAGTTCTAAGTTTTGTTTATTGCGGGTATATGTAACGAGTCGGTGGTACCTACCCTGACGGCCTTCCACAGAGCCCTACCACTAAGTGAGTTTGATTAACACACATGTAATGATTAGAATACTTTTAACTTTTTAGAGGATGACATATATATAATTTTGTAGTGATAATTGTGAGCTCAAATAAAACAAGTAAATGCCATAACATAAAATTTTAATAACACAATACTCCGAGCAAGAATAAATTTCATAGTAGGTAAGTATAAAAATCTTATCAAATTCTTAATACATATTCAATTATATATTTCTTGAAGGATCATTTAAAAAAATATATACCATCGTTATATGTCGTTTATTCTCATAAGTTAACATTAAAAACGTTGAAAGAAAATATTTTTATTTTCACTAAAATTAAAAACCAAATAGATTGACATTATTTTATAAAAATTTAATGAGCTTATTCAATAACACCTACGTCATAAGGAAGACAATCCTGTGCAATAATTATATATTACTGAATAGTAGTAACAGTGGCCAGACAACATCAAAAAAAAAAAAAACGTAAAAAATAACAAATCTACATCGAACCGATATAATTAAACAATTATTAAAATCATAAGACCTGCAAATTCAATCATATAAAGATTATTTCATTGCTTTTCAGCTTGGTGTTAATTTTTACACATATTTTCACTTTTTTGACCTTACATTAAATCTTACGTAAAATATTAATAAGTTCGAACAGTAATTTAAATATTTATGTATGTTTAATACATACATAAATATTTAAATTACTGTTCGATTTCATTATTTTTCTTATTACAAATAAGAGTTCTGTGAAGTCGATGAAATTCATACACACATATATGACAAAAGAGGATTGAATTTAAATATAACATAATATCACGAGTAATATCAACTTTTCAATAGTATAACAGGTTTAGGCACACACAACACTTAGGAAGACACACATTTTAAGGCACTTCTTAATTCACAGTACAAATAATATAGGACAAACTTCTATCAATATAACCTCTAGTAATATCATTCAAATTCACTATTACACATTATTCAGCAAGATTTAGGCTATAAATTTAAAAAACGCACAACCACCGTGGAACCAGCTTTCGCCGGCGATTTTTCCGAACCGATACGACTCGGGAACCTTGAAGAAAAGAGCGTACTCCTTCCTAATGGGTCGGCAACGCACCTGGAAGCCCCCCGGTGTTGCAGATGTCCATGGGCGGTGGTAGTCACTTTCCATCTGCTCGTTTGCCACATCACAAAAAAAAAACCTAACTGACACTAAAGGGTGCCATAATATATTAATACAAATAGGCATTAGACATAGGTGGTACATGTAGAATTTTTCATACAGGAAGGCCGCGCCGCTCCACGTAAAATTATTAGCGTGCATTAGTATTAAGTAACCGGTAACCGTAACCGTGATTAAAAAAAAATTAAACCACTTCTACCTAAAACTTAATAATAGCCTACAAATACAGTCAAATTAATATCTTGTAATTTTTCTATTACGATTTCTAAATAATTTAATATCCGTAACCGAAACTATGGGATAATCCGAAATAATTTCTCGAAATAATTTTAAAAAATCTGAAACCGGTAAAACATTTTTCATATTCAGATCCGAAATGCCAAATACATAACATCCCTGATTAGTATGAGTGACGCTCGTTGTTACAAGGCATCTTAGTGTGCGTGAGATGATTAAAATATAAGTAAGGATAGCAAAAAAAATATTCAAATTAGATTATATGACTATATTCATTTTGAAGTTTTATGTGTAATATACCCTGAAGCACCCCTTGAGGGTAAATTACACATAAAACCTTTGTAAATGAATAAATCTATACCCAGATGAACTACAACAAAGGTCTACACTATTGTCATATATTATTATTTAAATCTTTAACTAAATTCCAATGACAACGCCTATTTGTTTTTATTACTAATCAATATTCGACGCCTATGATAATTAACAATCAAAAAAGATTTTTTGAACATCCTTATTTCTAATTAGTTCCGTAAAATACTTACCATTCATATGTAATAAAATAATACAATTCCTTATTGTCAGAATTAATTAAATAGATTATTATTATATATTATTTGGTATCCAATAAACAGATTATCCAACACTGAAAGTTTTGTCCGTTCCTTAGTATGAGTAGTTGACGTTATATACTATTCTTAAACAAATAATACGAAATAGAATTATTTGTGCGATTTCTTCTTCTATCTGTACTATTGTGTGTCAAAGGAAGACGGGTTACTAATGTACACAGAGCCGGATTTACAGTCCTGGAGGCCCTGGGGCCACAAAGAAGTTGAGGCTCTGGGGCAACAGACGAATTGATGCCCTAATTATTATTTTAAAGATTTATTTCAACATTTTCATATCTGTTAGACAAATTTGTGAATAATATGTTTACTCTTTGTATCAGTTTGACTTTGAGTTATATTAAAATTTTTAACTCATCGGAATCTCCTGTTGCCCCGGTTGCCCTTCCCTAAATCTGGCTCTGAATGTACGGATAAAAAACTTAATTATGGAATCGTTAGAAGACTATATAGAATCAAAGTACGGTCCGCACTAGGACGAGTGAGCGTGCGTGACGTCACCGGCGAGCGCGCGCAGCGTGTGCTCGTAGAAGTGGTCGGAGTGGCGCAGGCGCTGCAGCGCCGCGTCGAGGTAGCGCTGCAGCGGCGCCACGCAGGCGACGGCGGCCGCGCCCGAGCACAGCTCGCGGGACGCCGAGCACAACGTTAACGCCTGGCTCCAGATACGGGAGCTCACTGAAGAAAATGATTATCATCACTACATTTATTGCTTATCTATCATGGAAAGACCCGAGACAAGATAAGTGACCTATGACTTAATAGAGTCTGCAGCCATATGATCCCTAATAAAACTAACAAAACACCTAAATTAATTGGAGAAATGTATAGAAAACGGCATGAGCCGTGAGCACAACCTTGACCTACACAATAGTACATTTTTACGTATCTTTGGAGGATTGAAGGGGTCGGGCATTCGAAGAATGCACGCTATTGGTCCGTCAGTCGATGCTTCTCGTATTTGACTCGCACTTAGGCTAGTAATTAGGCTA
This sequence comes from Vanessa atalanta, assembly GCF_905147765.1. NCBI lineage: Eukaryota > Metazoa > Arthropoda > Insecta > Lepidoptera > Nymphalidae > Vanessa > Vanessa atalanta. The sequence continues at coordinate 3,443,273 of NC_061876.1, read as the reverse complement.
CTGTACACTTTCGTGCAATTTAAGTGACCTACTACTATATACTGAAATAAATATATCGGAAATATTTAAAGGGTTAAATAAGAAAATGAATATCAATAGAAATAATAGAGCTAAATTTAGAGTGTTGTACAGCTCTGTTATAAAATTTATTAAAAAAAGTTTATTATATTACATTACTGTATCAAAGTATTTTACCCATACATTTAAGTTTACCCATAAATATAATAAGTAAAAACGGTACTAAAATAATTTAGGCGAAAGTGTACATGCGCGAACTTGCCCCCACTACTTGCTATATATATGCTTACAAAACATGCTGGCTATTATGAAAACATATCACAGACACAGACATTTATTCTGTAGAAGATATAAGAATCTGATTTAAAATCTGTTAAATAAACTACTTTGTACAATATTTGCTATAAAACGAATTATACTAATAACAACTGAAAACACTACACCATTTTGTTTTATCCGTATAAAATAGTATTTATTAATATCTAATTGAATTAATTACTTACAGAAATGTTGCATATCAACATCACAATGCTGAATCAGCTGTTGTAGAGATACAGTTCCATCAATTAATGGAACATTATTGCCAGTAACTAGCATTGAATGTGGTTCTGATACACTGTTTAATACTCGCTCTATTTCTTCTTTAAGGGACTGAAATATGACAAAAAACAAATCATTAGTAATAAACAACTTTGGTAACAATATTAACTATAAAATAAATATAATTTATTTAAATTTACCTGCTCATTAGTTGTATTACCCTGGAGCTTCTTAAGATCACTTTGAATTACATGTAGCTTGTACCGCGTAGGGATATGCTGAAAGTACATTACAAATTCAGTTACAATATCTTGATTTATTTAATAATTTAAGTCACATTCTAAATGAATATGCAAAGGCAAATCACTTCAGTTCCAATACACTAAATTTATTATAATAAGCCATGTTTATTTATTTCTTTGTTACACTTTCTAGTTAACCACTGATGACCAATTCCTATTACCTGTATGCAAAATAGTTAAAATGATAATGGTACTCACTTTAGTATCAGCAATCATCAATATCTGATGAACATGAGCTTGATCTGTTGTATCTGGTGATAGTCTGTTCAGGCAATCAGGATACATCTCGGTAAGAACAACTGCATTCTCCCCTCCTAGCTTGCTTTTCCGAAGTTGATTAATTGCTAATTCATCCAATCTATCATAGATAGAACTAGCCACTCTTGGCTTTACATCTAGAATTTTAATGATTAATATTAAAATTTTGTTAATACCCCATTGCTGGTCAAGAACCTCCTCTCCTTTTTGATAAAAATAATTGTAGTCTTAACAATGTACATAACTTTTAAAAACTTTAGCTTTTAATTACACCTAAACTTAAATAACTTAATGCCAGTTTTATTAACCTCTTTGGTTGATGTTTATAAAATATGTATTTTTTAATCTTTGGTAATGATTAATTAACTCCTAGTATAAAAAGGGGTTATTAAAAAATATAGAAAAAATAAGATGATAACTTACCGTGACAATGAGTGATAGCATAAAGGAAATGTTAAAAATTACTTTTTTATGTAATACACATTATAAAGATTTAATTTTATAAATTTAAAGTATTTACTTGTACTTGATCATAACTATGATATTTTGTAATAAATCTCAGTAAATTTTTTTACCGAAAAATTGTGCTGCAGTCATTATTTCAGCATCTTCACACCAGGCAAGAATTATCTGCAGAGCTTGCAGAATAGAACATTGCAGTCGAAAAAAGAATGAACCAGTTCTGATTGGCTGTTTTTTACCACATCCCTCACAAGCCCACTGAACCCTAGAGAAGGAAACAGTAGATTTTTTTTATTAGACATTTTTAATTTTAAGCAATGAATTACTTGACATTAGTTGTTAGGTTCTGTAATTTATTCAAATTTTAGTATCTAAATATTACCTGTCAATAACGCGAGCCGATTTACATAAAACTTTACAATCTGGTTTGTTTTCAGGACAGGATATATTTCGAGGTATTAGCCCAAGTGACTGTAGTTTTCCTACTAACTGGCTTTCTAAGCTACGATCCCCTACGTCACTTATTAGATTTTTATAAAGCTTTAGGTTTCTGAAAAAAGTATTTCAAATATATAAATCAACATTTAAAGGTAAATCATATAAATAAAATATTAAAACCTTACGCTGCATTTGTATTAAATGGTAAGCAAATGTCATCGGGAGATTTTGAACTATTATCGTAAGTTGTTGAATCAGCCTCCATTTTTATTTTAGCTTATAAATAAATGTTAAATTCCTTCATTGTTAAATTCAGTGGTCTATAAAGGATATTTTCTTTTTATTTTTGTTATTTATTTAATTTGACATTGAATGAGTTAAGGTTGTTGACAATTTAACATGTTAATTTGGTGCTGCCATGTATTTAAATCTTCAATTCTTAAAGCTTTTAAGTTCTGTTTTTATGAAATTATTTTAAATATTTGTTTAAATTTTAGTATGAACTAATATGTATTGGTAACATACTATAAATAATTCATTTCATAAATATATTTTATACAACATAGTGGCATCCTATCATGTTATGAGTTATTGTTATCCTTTCTTTTTAAAAATATGTTTAATTAACGCATAAATAATCTCCAAGTAATCTTTATTATCTTTTCAGGATTTTTTAAATGTTTATATTTTTCATAATATAATTTCTGAATGCAAACATTAAATACTTGTGTAGCAGTTGGTACCTTTGATTATTTGTCGGTTAACATCTTAATTGAAAGTTGTCAGCTTGTCATTTGTCAACTCCCGACTGCTGTATCTGTGCATTAGTGCATCGCTGATTTAGTTTTTTTGATTTATTTGTTAATTGTTTTGTATACGGATTCTGATGTTTATGAATGAAATTAATAATATTTTTGTGTGTTTTCGTGTTTAGACCAAAGTTTAAAATATTTACAATCTAAGGACTGGTACATGTGTTAATTAAAAGGTGCATCGAATTTGATGTTATATATTTTCAATGGTAAGTTCATTTCTTATACATAAAATAGAAGCAGCACATAAACAAAATATATAATTATGTTACTTTCTTGTAAAATAAACGTATTAAAACTAAAATGTAAACCTATCCTTAAAAGTTATTTTATTAAACTCTCGTATTTATACACGTAACTACTTTTAATTTCCAAATTCTGCATGCCTAGTTAAATCAAATTATAATATTGGTCACCTGAACAAAATATGCTGGTAATCTAACACTCCCAAAAGATTTTTAAAATCTAATAAAACATACCTATCGTGTTAGTTTCATGGATAGAATTCCTATGCATCATATGGTTGCCCTATAGGCCTTTACCAAGAGTAGAAACGTTGCCTTTAGACACCTTTCTTTTTTATTTTTTAATATGTAATATTATAAGACGTAAAATCCTGCAAATTAAATGTAATTGAATAGGTATTAAGTACAAACTACGCAAAAACTACTTGCTACTGAGGTTTGTTTTCGGCATAAACTAAAAAAACAACACCTTTAAGTTACAAATTTATTGGAACATTATTTATGTTTTAAAAACAGTGTTTTATATATAATGTTGAAATATATTTTTATTCTATCCCGAACATATGTATAATATGCTTATTTGTAATTTAACACATGATTTCACCATTACCTATTGTAACAGGAAAGTTAGTATTGTATATTAAGGTAATCCCCTTAAAATTGAAATCACACCGATTTGTGGTATGTATATATGTATATTACAATGTCTATGTTTAATAACTTATCCACTTTTACTCTGTTTCTTCATTTAAATGTTATATGGTATTGAGCTAATTTATAGTTCTGTTGATTTATCTCGCAAGTTTCGGAAAGAGATTGTCTCTTTCCGAAACTTTTGCCAGTTACTAAACAAAATTGATATATTTGTAAATAGTTTAAAATACTCAGTAGTTTCCTTTTAGCTCGCGTGATTAAGGGCATTCGTGATGCCGATGATGCAACGCACGTATTTTTGGTGGCAAAAGAACTAATTTCGTTCGTAACAGTCGCGCTGAAACGAAAAAAAAACACGCGTGTATAACTGGGCGCTGTTAAATTCGATTTATGTCCTCCTCTTACGATTCTATATTGCCCAATAAAATGTTAATATTCGAGTGTGTCATAAAAAGGATAAAAATGAGACGTCTTTTGACGATAAATTAAATTGATATTTGGATAAAATTAAGACCTTTTTGTAATGTATTTTTGGGCGCGTTAATAGAAAAGTTTAAGGTTGAATATATAATGATTTTTCCTTGAAAAAAAAAGTTTAGTTTTCTAACTATTTTTTTTCCAGTAAAAAGAAAGACAATTTGTTAGCAATTTTGCACGGATACTTCTTTATTAAATATGATTAAATATATTTATCTCATAACTGTATATAGGCAACGACATTTGAGTTTCTAATTTGAGTGTTATAATTTTTGAGTCTGAATGTTTTTCGACCAGCGGTTGAACCTTCGTAATTATAATATTACTTCTAGTAGGTGATGTTTATTCTGTAGTTTGTCACGGGAGGAATTGTGATAGTCACTTAAATGCATTGAAATTAAACATTTTTGAATATATTTTGTGTATTGAACCGAGAACTTGATTCCGCGCCATATTACACACGGAGTGGTGAGAACGAGATGATAACGTTACCTATAAAAATATAAAATATTTTTGCTCCCTCTTTATTGCATACTAGCGACCCGCCCCGGCTTCACACGGGTGTAATTCATTAATGAAGAACGCATTGACTGAAAAGAATGGCAAAGTGATAGACTTTGTCATTATATGAAAGCCGAGCTAGGGTTGCCGCATTTGGGTTGCTTTTACTTTCATGTGGTATAATACCTCTAAAACAATAATACCACTTTCTCGATACTCATACAAATAAGATGATTTTTTTAATTTATTGATTAATGTACGTAACATTAATTTCAGGTTAATTAGTTATCTTATTATTTTATAACAAACAGTTTTAAGGTTTTATTAAATTTTATTTTATAATTTTATTAAGGTTTATTTAATTCATAAATAAATATCACACATATATAGTATATACACAAACACATAGCATATTATCATTTGTATGTATTGTTTTGTATACCTACAAGTCCACGTAAGATGGCGTAGGCGCAATTTAAATTCCATTTCTTACCGGCTTCTGTTAAGGACAATGATGTCAAGATAAAAAATATACTTTCCAAAATACCGGAACCAAAACTTAACGTTTAACATAAATGGATGTAAAAGCGGTTACCCTTTTTTTGTTTTAAAACAAGCTGTGTGCTTATTAAATATAGGTATGTATGTATGTGGATGTGTCTGCGGTTTTCTCATAAGTTTCGTATCTATTCGGTTATGTTCCGAGTCTATGTAAACGGGTTATGTATTATACAAAATTTCGCCCCAGTGGTTGTAAGTTTTATGATAGTTAACTCAAGTGACGTTTAAGCTATTCACGGTACTTAGAATACTTTTAGTTATTATATATTTATATAGGCGAATGTTAATTATTATCGAAACAAAATGTAATGCGCAGTAAATTTTATTAATTTGGGACACACTATTTTTTTCATTAATGCTTAATTATACACAATTGAATATTGCCAAATATTATATACCAATACCAAAGTAAGTTTGAAAATCTATACTATCTATAGGTACTTATGTATATCAAAATGCGAAAGTAACTGTCTGCATGTCTCTGTTGCTCTTACACGACCAAACCAATGAACATAATTTGAACACCAAGGAGCATAGGCTACTTATTATACCTGATGATCAACCCTAAAAACCGAGCGAAGTCGGGGTTGACAACTAGTAATTAAGCAATGTCAATATATATATTATTACCATATTGTATTCTGAATATTTATTAAAATCTCTTGCATCGTCATCAAAGATGTATTGTTATCGAAAACAACCACATTTGTAGTTTATTAATTAAATAAGGTTAAAAGCGTCAGACAATTAGACTCTCCAATTAATTGATATAATATTTAAATAACAACATAATGCTTTACTTGTTCAACTATTTGAATCTGTCACTCGTACATCTATCACGAAGAAAGCATTTATTATCTGTGACGTGACCTTTCTATATAATGTCCTTGATTATTGTGTCAACCGTTAGGTTTAATATTATTTGTTAGGAACGTACAAGGCTTTTTTGAACGAATCTCTTGATACATTTTTGTAATAATTTCTTGCGAGTTATTTTTAGAACAACTATAAACTTTTTTTACGTAAATATTCTTTAAATGTTCAAGTATATGTAAATGTAAAACAAATACTTTTTTCATCTTTCCTCAATAAACTTATCATATAAAATACGATAAAAAATCTAGGTGTTCGAATAGATAATGAGTGGTTCTATTTTTAACAAGTTACAAGTGTTACAACCACTTAAAATAATTATATTCCTGTTTTTTTTTTAGTCGGCCTCGAACATAAAAATCACGTTAATCTGGAATATTACGTGGCATAGACATAAATCATGCGTCCTTACACGCGAATATAATTCAATTGATGCCAACAATCGATAGTCGATGGCAAGAAAGATAGCAACACTCAATCAACCGTAACAAATAAATCAATATGAATTATTATTGGACATCACCAAAAATGCAATTGTTATCAGGAAACGATCTTTTTTATTGCCACACTACTAAATCAACTGTTTTTATTTAAGTGACTAGCATTATGCGTGGTAGTTGCCGCAGCTAATGTAAAAAAAAAGGCTATCAAAATTTTCATTTTCGAATAAAGAATTTAATTTTAAACTATTAACTCTCACTGCTCTATCGTTCGTATAACTTGTCGCATCCGATATTGCCAATAACCCCGGAATTCTTTAGAGCAAAATAGGAACAGCTCACTGTAAAATTCCCTCAACCTATAAGCTCAGAAGCGCGTGGAACGCGGAGACACTATAATTAGCTAAGCTGTCCCGTACAGCATGAGTCTATCTAGATAATTCCCGGAACGTCTGTCACGATGCTATAGACGGCTGGATTCGTTTCAATCGTTCCTAAAACAAGTCTGAGAACGATGTCGGATAATTTAGTTGAGCGTTTATCGAATCAAGTGCCTCGTACGATGCATTGTAATCTTAACGGTTTGTTGAGCAACTTCACACGACAATCAGGGTTTGTTGATTTCGTATAGAGATCGAGACCTCATGCATTTAATTTATTGTTAGTTTAAAACTTTTTTTGTCTTAGAATATTACTTAGTTCGAAAAAATGCATAATATGCTACTAGAGATGCGTTCATTTTTTGATTTTAATATAGATTATATGTACCTATGTACTGAACCACGAAGTTTGTTACGCTTACTAAACAAAAAGTTAATAAACAATTTGCTTCGACGTTTACTTTTGTCTTACTAATAAATTTTGATGTATTGTTAAAAGATAATTAAAATAAAATTTTCATTTTGTCGTCAGTTCTCATCGTGTGATAAATAATACAGGTAAATAATGCTATTTTTTATCTATAACGATATCTTATTTGTAACTGAGACGCTTAGTGCCTGGCACGTTCAGAAAACTTAGGTAATGGGTAAAAATCACGATTCAATCATCTTTTATTGTTATCTAGCACAATTACATATAATTGATATGTTTCAAAGAATCGTCGGAGTGCTTATATAATACATACGACGTTTCTTTTTGTTAACACATCAATTGTATAAAATTTAAATATTCATAATATATTTATTACTTTGTAGGAACTGCCCCTTAATGTCCAAATGCAAGGCCAGTAATTCTGTTAATAGTTTAATAGAGAAGAATTAATAAGCTTAGACCACTACGCTGTTCGTCAAATTGACTTTCTGGTATTCTGACAACCTTTCGATTAGCGAGCACGAAAAGACTTTATTAAATATAAAAAAAGCTCGTGACAACGCAATGCTTACTCGGAATTGAACCCGCTTTCTAGTTATTCACACGGCCCAAAAAGGTATTATTAATAATCAAAACGGTTGCACTGACGGCGACGTATTTTAATGAATTATTTCCGTTGGAAATATTAAGACGTTACCCGTATGTTAAACCAGAAATGTTTTTATCTCGAAGTAATTACGAGAACGCAATATGAATGATATAACAATCGCGACGTACATCAATGCCTACATAACGTGTAAAATGCATTTCCTTTATTGACGGAGGATGCGCATCGCGTACTGGAAGTTATATCCGCATGTTAATTACTCTGCAGTTTACTAATTACATATTTTTTCTGCTACGTATTATAGTAACAATTTGTCTTTAAATCGTATTCAATTTTTTTATTTCTAAAGTACATATTTAATTACTTATTCAGTATAAGAACCATGGTATGACAATCTGATTGCAAATCCAAAAGTATTTATTATAATAGGCTTTTATTTTGCTACAAGTATTATTATCAATCATTAATTTTAGTATCAAAAAATGTAACCTGGCCTTAATATCATGTTTGTTTCACAAAAGAACTCTAATAAAAATAAAACACGTCGCTCTTCCATATTTATAGGAAAATATTTAAATTCATATTTATTTATTTTTTCTCAAAAACATACACAAACAAATGGAATAAGATCAACATTCCAAAAACCTCTGAAAACATCTAGAAATTAGTTCTGCAAGACGTTGCAATATGACAAATATGTAATAAAAAAAAAACGTAGTATATAATACTGATTCCTAATGAGAAATTAAAAATACCTGAACATTAAAATTGAAATCCCACTATCTGTATTTATCAGTATTCTTTAACGAACATGAATAACCTTGAACTCAGGTGAATACGTATTTTAGGGTGACAAATACAACGATCGTCGTATTCAAATTCATTGTAATTTGTAATGAATCTAAGAATTAATTTTTATTTTTTCATACAAATAACGTTTAAAAATAATTTGTAATGTTATATTTGAAATGTTTTTATTTTTCAAAAATATTATATTAAAAATCAATATTATATTTTTATCGCTAACAATTTTCTATTCGACTATCCATTGAAACATGTTACATGAACCATAACAAAACAACCTGAACTCGATTGAACATTGCCTCTATATTGTGATCTGTGTCGTTACAAAATAATCCGTTCACACGAACTTTCACCTGTCGAACGAACAATGTTGCCACTTAATTTCTTATACCGTAATTACAAACGTGCGACTAATCAATTGTGTCATCAATTCTTAATACGTGTTACGATATTCAGAAATCGTGGTTATTATAAAAACGGTACTGCATAACCGTTATGTTGAATATTGTAAATCTTAGCTAAAAGTCCCGTTTGCGTACAATAAAGATTTATACTAAAAAAAAAGTTGGAAAAGTGTTTTATACAGTTAGCGAGTTCATAGATGGTCTACTGACTAGTTTTTTATTATATCAATTACTACTTGACTAAGAAAAAAACCAGCTGAGTTTCTTTCGCTGGTTTTTCTCAGATATGAGTATTTTCATTTCCGAACCGGTGTTCCTGTGTTGGTTTCCTTTGACTATCAATGACCAAGTGTAATGCATTTACATTGAATTAAGTAATTTAAATACGTAATATAATACAACTAGGGGACCATAATTACATATCCCTAAAGCATTCCAAAATTTATAGTTATGACAGATGTTTGATGTGATGATGTTCTCCTGCCTGACCAGGTGGCCCATTTGCTCGTCTGCCTACCGAAACTTCTCTCAATACAAATTCGAACTCAGTCAAGTTTTTATCCTTTGATTATCGTAATGTCATCGAATGTATAAATACTTAGAAAAAAAATTGATTTATATTACAAAATCATTTGTTTACTGATTTTTTTTAGAATGTTGGTACATTTTCATTCATTCGATGTGTCGACACTAAATATTATTAATACAGTGTCTTATTTTTATTTAATGTACAACTTTCTAACTATTCGGAAAACCGAACAAACTAAACTCTATCGTAGTTGTTATGGCAATTGTTGTCAAAGTTTCCGATATTGTTAGCAAGAAATATTAAGAACTTAGAAAGGATTGTTAGCCATGTCTTAATATGATTATGGAAATTGGAATACATATTTATACTCGATTTGCGTTTGTAAAGGTTGAGTAACTAAAGTCTATTTGTCTGTGTTTTTACTTTGTAGTAGTATAATAAAATCCTATTTATGTCCTACTGCTGGCCGAGGACCTACTCTCCCTTTGGGGAAGATTTAGAGCTTACTGCACCACGTTGCTCGAAAACGGATTGTTGGATACACTTGGCAGATTCTTATCCACCATGTGCAGGTTCACCGCTGTGCAAGAATTATACATACAAATTAAGCACATGAAATCAGTAGTGCTAACTGCACCTTAAACTTAGAATCATCTGTTATGATTCACGTCTTGTAACCACTGAACCATTACGGCTCTATGTACTAGTAAATTATTTTTACCTAAATATAATAACATTTTTCTAATAATGTCTTGGTCGGTTGGTTAATGTGAAAGTGTCTGTGATATTTTATTATAGAATGGAATATCTTGACAACACCGACCACCTCCCCCTCGGTCCCGCCATTTGGCTCTCTCTCAGAATTGGAAGTATCCAATTCTGTAATATTTTAACAGATATATTTAAGAAATGTTATCTTAAAACCAGCGAGTTTTTTATTTCCTTCCTATTATTGCTTTTCCTCGAACAAAATATCATATAGATAGTATATCAAATGTCGCAGACTGTCAAGTCTGACCTCGGTTAGCACTGGACACATGTGGGTCACTCGACCGTAACCAATAGTCTCGCAACCGTTCACACTGTAACAATAGACATGACCAGATTACATGGACCGGAGACGTTATATTGTACGTGTTTTAGGAGTTGACCACAGTAAAATACCCGTAATACGTTCCAATAGAATTTGATCAATGTCAAACAAATGAATGTCACTATTAAACCAAATTTTTCAGGGTTTATTATTTGCCGGAAAAGTTCGGTTTTTTCAATGAAGAAATATTATCCGAGATGAATGGGTATTGTTTATTTTCGAACAAACACAAAATTTTCATTGAAATGAACTGGGCTTTATGGTCTATACAAAGTTATGTTTTTTTTTTCTTTCAGTGAGATTTGTATTAAAAATTTTTTCCTAGTTGTCTCAAAATTCTGAAATTATTTATAAAAATAAAAATTTGAACGATTTTGTGAAATTATATTTTTTTAATATTACCTTTTGCTCGCGAAGTCGCGACGAGTATATCCATTGTAAAGTAAAAGTATTTTATTTATAAACGACGTAGAAAATGCGAAACTTTTTAATCAGAGACGGTTTTCAGTAAATGCGGTTAATAAAATTTTGTTTTCAGTTAATTTGCTTAAATATGATTTATCGTCTAATAACCTTGATATTTTATCAAATTATTATTAATAGATTTTGTCAAACTAAAACAAGGTGCACTTAGTACAAGTAATTGGTTTTGATAGTGCGTCGGTATTCATTTGGATCATCTGACAATAAGTATTCTTGCTAAAGAAATTTCGACGATGAGATTAAATTAAAACTTTTTCACATAATAATGCGAATGAACTTAAAAATATTAATTTTACATTTAAAACTATATACAAAAATGAGATTAAATTATACAATTATAAATAATAAATAGCCTAACAAATTGGATAAGTTTTTATGGTCGAGGCAAAATTTCAAATGCAAGTTTTCAACATATTTTTAAGCATAAATACTAAAATACATATAATAATAGTCACAATAAGATTCTGTTAGAGATAATAGATTGCAGGTATTTGCCCAATATTGGGACATTTACGTGCAACAAGCCGTAAAGTAATGTAAAGTTTACATAAAATATTACTGTTATAAATAAACAGGAAAGAGTAAAATAAGATGATAAAAAGTATTTTTAATTTTCCGTTTTTCGTTTGTTTTTCTTAGTTGTCAATACCAGAAAATATCATTATCGAAGAAAAGCTATCAGTCGTGGCGTCTTCATTCTTTTAAATATTTCTAAAGAAATTTTATTACAAAAGTTGATGTACATATTTTTATCTGTATTAGTAAGTACTAATACGTTGTGATAAGAATATAATGTAAAAAGTAATAATATTGTGATCTTATAGATATACTTTAAATATACCAAAACATAAAATTTATTCCAGATGATAATTTAAGGATTTTCTTAATTTTTACTTAAATTAAGTTTGCATTTTTTGAGGTTAAAATTATTTTAATAAGTCGATGGTCTTCTACGCACTTCTAAGCTTTAAAACATTACATTTCTCACGACCCTGACTAACATTTTTTGTCATGTATTTTATCAACAATTTAAGTGGTACATACACATAATATAAAATAATAAAATGACGTAGTTCATTTAACATACGGAAAAGAACTTAGTGTATGTTTTTAAATGAATATAATAGGTATAATATAATGAATATTTTAAACTGGAACATTTTTAATTGGTTTCGTAATAAGGTGACCCTGACATTTTACTAACTAGATAGTAGAGGGATTCATATTTTAGGTTTCGTTCAAAGCTTCAGACCTAGGGCTGGCAGGTCCTGCTTTAGCCGGATTGACTTTGTCAGCGAGTTATCGCATACAGTGCTTGCCGGAAGAGCGAGGCATTAGCGAATATTATTGCCTCGGTTTTTCAGTTGAAAGCGTTATTATATTTCTATTTTTCAAAATATATCTCACTTAATAACAATACGTCCGGCTTATTCAAATTCCGAGACCGTTTTTTTGGTTATGGCAACCCTATTCAGACCTAGGCTTAGCTTCCGCGGTCGCTACTGTTTTCACATTTCATTATGAGGTATTTGTGTGCGAATGAGCGACGTCGTTATATGAACGATGAAAGGCCATGTGACCTTTTCTTGCATTGTATATTTCTAACAAAAGTTCACTGATTTTATTCATAAAAAAATGCATATAATATCCCTGCAGCGATTTTTTTCGTTTCTGACTACAATCTAACGTATAATGACTATAATCTAAGTTTGGGTTAAAACTTAGAAATACTTTAATTATGTATTAAATTACCCACGTCTGATCCCATGAATATCTCACTTGTTAGCGGAGGCCTTCTATTGTATTAAATTTGATATTTTACAACTAAATACTCCTCGCTATTCTGCTGCAACTTTTTGGATAATATAGTTTTTTTTTTTTTTAAATTAGCAATTCAATTTATATTATAAGGTTTGTATACAATAAGTCAGTATTGCATACATACAGTTTACTATTGCCTATTACTAAATATTAATCTCATGTACTAAAAATGCTATTACTGGATCAAATACTGTAAGTACTTTGTACATAATATTCGTTGTTGGATATACATAATATATAAAAAATTTAATTAAGATAAGTATTTGATGAAAAGAGTACCAACCAAGTTTCTTACCGATTGTATCGCATACAGTGCTTGCCGGAAGAGCGAGGCATTAGCGAATATTATTGCCTCGGTTTTTCAGTTGAAAGCGTTATTATATTTCTATTTTTCAAAATATATCTCACTTAATAACAATACGTCCGGCTTATTCAAATTCCGAGACCGTTTTTTTGGTTATGGCAACCCTATTCAGACCTAGGCTTAGCTTCCGCGGTCGCTACTGTTTTCACATTTCATTATGAGGTATTTGTGTGCGAATGAGCGACGTCGTTATATGAACGATGAAAGGCCATGTGACCTTTTCTTGCATTGTATATTTCTAACAAAAGTTCACTGATTTTATTCATAAAAAAATGCATATAATATCCCTGCAGCGATTTTTTTCGTTTCTGACTACAATCTAACGTATAATGACTATAATCTAAGTTTGGGTTAAAACTTAGAAATACTTTAATTATGTATTAAATTACCCACGTCTGATCCCATGAATATCTCACTTGTTAGCGGAGGCCTTCTATTGTATTAAATTTGATATTTTACAACTAAATACTCCTCGCTATTCTGCTGCAACTTTTTGGATAATATAGTTTTTTTTTTTTTTAAATTAGCAATTCAATTTATATTATAAGGTTTGTATACAATAAGTCAGTATTGCATACATACAGTTTACTATTGCCTATTACTAAATATTAATCTCATGTACTAAAAATGCTATTACTGGATCAAATACTGTAAGTACTTTGTACATAATATTCGTTGTTGGATATACATAATATATAAAAAATTTAATTAAGATAAGTATTTGATGAAAAGAGTACCAACCAAGTTTCTTACCGATTGTTCTCAGTAAAATCTACATTCTGAGTCGTTGGTAACTTTCATTCAGTGCTGTTGAATAAAGCATATTTTGATATTGCTACCGGTAGCTATTGAAGTTATTGCATACTTCAATTTCCTTGCCTTTAATTTAGATGTTTACATTACTAAGAGTACAAAATATCATATAATTTTTAAATATAGAAGTTCCGGTCGTCCGTCCCGCATGCAGTGAGTGACTAAATGAGTTCAATACTCACTTACGCGTTTGCAATTTCCTTTCATCATCCACGAGACGGACATAAGCATTCCTCACTCACTCATTCGATCGCTCATTTTATTTATATTTAATGTTATGTTTATGTGAAACTGACGTGAAGATGACTTACGAAAAATAGCTGGCCCAATGTGGAGCCGATTAGCAAGAGACAGGAATACGTGGAAATCTTTAGAGGAGGCCTTTGTCGACAGACAAGTTGTTCAACAAAAGCAACCAGGTGCCGATCACTTTAATACAAAATAGAATTAGAATATATATTTAGTTTTAAGCAATGTATCAATTTATTGTAAAAAGAATAAGCAATAAAGGCCATCTTATTTTATTTATTTTTTAATGTAAATTTAATTTTCATATGAACGAAATATAAAAAAAAAATAGTGTACTCACAAACACTTTTATTTGGTGGTAGGGCTACCACCAAATAAAACTTTGCTTGTTGGTGCTTTCACATGTTAATTTCTCATCTTCTTCATCATCATGAATACACGTTGCCAGGGGTAGAGACAATGACATAAGTTACCTCACAGCTGCACCCAATCTGTCATTCTTGTACTATCAAAATCGAAATTAGTTCGGAACTTATTCCACCACGCTTTTTAACTGTTTGTATTCAATGTTTTATTTATCTTAAATGTACTTACAAATCCCTTTTCCTCGCGATGTTTAACTATAATACCAAACATGCAACACATAATTAACATAAATCAAACACGTGTAAATCTCGAACTTGCCAATTAAGAATATGCTTTCTATCCACTGGGACATAATTACCTCGGCTTTTGCATAAAATTTGTTATGCCTATGCGTAATGCATAAATAGGTTCAATTAGATATGAAATTGTTAATAACGAGCATCAAGCGTTATATGTTATTATGTTATAAAATATATAACCGACAACATAGCATTAATCCGGAAATAAAAATAACAAAACGTAACATTATAATAACACTGTAATTAAAAAATCCCAATCAACATTGTATGTACTTAATGATGAAGTTATAATTTCTTTCCTATTTCATACTTTACGTTAGGAAATTTAATTGTTGAAATAGTTATATGTATCAATATCATTCCAATTGATAAAACCGTACATCTTTTGTTGGTAAACCGTAAATGGATTCAATTGACATTATATTAGCCTTATTCATTACGTTGTTATGGTAGGTTTAGTGACCCGATGTCATGACTTCGAACTGATCAGACCAACAAAATATTATTGGGTTTTCTGTCGACAAGTTGGTAGTAGCAATTCGGAGGCTGGAAGTCGCCAGTTACAATCCCGCGCCTCGGAAAGCACGAACTCACCGATAGTGTCAATTATTATTATCGGCCCCGTCTTAAGCACCAGGGATCTGGCTATCATCCCTCCTCCCAAGTAATATTCTTAAGCTACTTATTGTGGTGGGTTGATTGGTTGGTGGTCTCAGACTTGAGCATTATCTGCAAAGCATCCTCAAAGTCGGGGGCTCGAGATTTTTTTACACCGCCTGCACTCTGGATTAAGTCGACCCTGATTATAGACGTCCCATTTATGAGTGAGTGCCGCTCGTGCTTATAAAATGTCTTAGTGTGTGTGAGGCAACTAAGAATAAAGACAAAAAAATACAAAATAGATTATATTTGTTAAGTTTATTTATTAAAAAATAATTAATCGAACAGAATATGTCGTTCACAGTTAGATATTCTCCCTTAATAATGGCGTCCTTGGTCGAAATCGGTCAAGAGGACAGTAAGAGTAACAGGCCATTTTCAGCAATTCTCGTTTAGTGCTATGATTTAAAACGTACTACGAATTGACTTAATATTAATATCTATGGCTCTCTTATTTATTAAATAAACATTTTAAATACAATTTATACGACGCCTGCATTAAAGTTTTTAATCGGCCTATAGACTAATCAAGTTAGCTTAGTTCCTGTTATGTACCGGTACTGAACACTTTTATACTAAACTGTGACGATACGATTTTATTAAGCTGTAATATACGTTCAAGCTGAGCCGGATTTTAATCTGTGTACATACTTGTGTAATGCAGGCTCTTCACGTTGGCCAATATCTTCGCCAATTGTGGCGAAGACATAAGCCAAGAGTTTGTGATGACATCCTTTGGAAGGTCGTTCAGTTTGCTTCGATTCAAGCCAATGTACAAATAATAATAATAATAATCATTTATCAATATGGATTTTAAGGCATTAGTGGCTGCTGCGATTTATTTATTCTGAAAATACGGCTCGGTCACTCTAGGAGCTCGCTAATTAACAAGCGGGTAACGTGTGCACAGGCTATAACTCAATAATAACCACGCCACAACCCTTTGATGTATGTTCCGAAACCGACACCACACGGATCCTAGGACCAAGGTGTGGGCCAATACGCCGTTAAATAACACGGTAACCACAAACACGTACTCTACCTGAAGACCGCCGATAAGCCGTACTTATCCTATTCTATGCATTCCCGTGAAACTTAGAACTTTATATAGAAGATTTTTTTTTAAATATTTAATGAGAACGTTCAGAAATTATAGTTAAAAAAGCTTATGTTTAGTAATTAAGCGCAATGAATTTTTTAGCTATATGACAAAGGCTCAGTCGCCATTTAAACCAGAATACAGCATACAAATTCTAAAGTATTTCTTTTTTTTGAATCCCAAGTTACATATTGATTTTGTTAATTTGAACCTTTCACACACCCAATTGTATATTAATCACAAGTATTTGACATAACACATTTTTATGTAAGGTTTGGTGCAATTATACAGAAAAAAAAACAGTAGTATCTATTACCCCAGTACACGGTATTTAGTAACTCTTGTGAAACAAGTATACTTTCATACAACAGGATCGCAAAAAAATCGAAGAATCGTTGAAGATAATTTGTGTGCTAAAATATATTTATAGCTAGCTAAATATACTTAATTATAGCGTTGCTGTACATCCATCACTGTAACCTGACGATTCCAAAGTACTTTTATGAGCCTACTTGAATAAAGAATATTTTGATATTACAAGGCCTTTATAGTTGATGGGCCATCTAGGGAATGAGACGATCTCCATCGATCATGATCCATCTCAATTCAAAACATATTTTTAGTATCCTTAAAATATATTTGTTATATTTTCTTTCGCCCGTTTCTTTGAGGCATTTCGAATCGTTAGTAAAAAAAGGAAGAGCCTGTAAAAACCCACTGCTGAGCTTAAGTCCTTCTCTCCCTTTTGAAAATAAGGTTCGAAGCCTACTCTTATATGGGTCGGTAGATACAAATGTGGCAGAATTTATAATATTTATGCGATGTAGATTTATAATAAATATGTTTAACACTTCTAAATTGAATAATTTTTCTGACTTTAATTTGATGTGATTCTTTCACATTGAATGCATTTACAGCTAGTCAAGTGGGTAACTATGAGCGGAGGTGTCCACTTGTACTAATAAACCCCAATATAAAAGACTTGAGTGCGAGCCACGAATATTCGGCTACCGTTGAGTCTATTGTCCGATATATTTTGGGTGTAAAATAAATATAAAAGTATAATGATCTAAACGAAGTATCTTTATACGAGCGATATAATATTTTAGCTCATTTTTAGGGTTCCGTACCAAAGGGTAAAACCTTATTACTAAGACTCCGCTGTCCGTCTGTCACCAGGCTGTATCTCATGAACCGTGATAGTTAGACTTTTGATATTTTTACAGATGATACTGGTACTTATGTTGCCGCTGTAAAAAACTGAATAAAGTTAATATTTAAGGGATATAGAACAGGCATTATTTTTTGCCGTTTTTATAGATGCACGTAACTTTTGTGCGCGAATCATCTTTTTTTTACAACTAAATAAAAATATGGGTATTAATGAAACGTAGTTTACTACTGCACTCGATAGCTAACGATGCGATTATTCGTAAGACGCTCGGTGCTGGTGTAAGGGCCACTTCAACGGTAGTACGGCGAGTTAACTGTATATATTATATTATTACGTCATTACATTACTTACAGCTTTGCATACGAGTGAGTGCTTTAGATAGTCCTTCATAAGTTTAATTATTATATGTAAGACGAATTTTGGTATTGGTTTTGAGAATCGATACTTTGTGACAATCTAAACTTAAGATTACATACATATATTTTAAATAGTTAGCACCTTAGTCTTATCTATTCAAAATAAATATAATATATTATGTTCAGTTAACCGTGTTGCTATATTAACAGATCGTAAGTTTTATTTACAAAACTAACAAAACTTAAACTTACTATTTGACGCTAGATTATTTCATGGTACCAAGGCGGGCTTGCATAAGGCCCTGTCAATCGGATTACTTTTACTTGCATCTTTGTAATAAATGAGAGATGATAGAACGCGCCTCATTGTACTTTTCGTATTCTCTAGTGCTTCGGTAAGAAATAGAGTATATTTTTAAAAACATTAAAAGTAGAGTTTCGTTGATTTAATATTTTTCTGGATCTCGAATTCAAATGAAGATATAAACAAATTTCATTTCGGATCGGTGACGAATTCCGTCGCGAGACTTTTATTAAGAGAATATTTCTCTTCTTTTTTTTAAAAAGTAATATTGAAAATACATTTCTAAATGATATATATTTTTTAAGACTTTACACAATCAGATTTCATACATATACGTAGGGCACATAATAATTAACAAAGTGCTTTAATATTATGGATTTATTTAGAAAATCTTAAACGTATCAATAATAAAATATCTTCTTTCTTTTTTAGAGTATAATAGTGAGTATTAATTTTATATATTTCTTAAAATATAAAATTTAAAATGTTATTGATATTAATTTAAAAATACGAAGTAATATTAGGCTAATATTATTTCTTAGCTACATACAGCACCTAGAACAGAGTGTGGCCAGTTTATTACAATATTTACACACACACAAATACTTCTTATTTCTAAATAATTAATTATTTATTAGTGATTCGTATCAACGGTTCCAGAATGTTCAGCCTATGTCAAATGATTCGTTATAATTAGCGCAGTCTGTTTCATTTATTTCGATTCCTCAACGACTGCCCATCCAGACGCATATGTCTTATAAAATCGGTGATATATCTTCCTAATATAAACATGACATGCTTTTGAGGCGGCGATTTACTATTTCGATATTAGACGAATTATTTCTATATGCGTTGCTGCCCGCCTTAATGGTAGCCATAGTTTTGTTGTCTGTTGGTTTGATTTAAGTTGTTAAATATTGTTTCTGTAAACATATATATCAATCCGTTAATACCGTTCAATGTATGACTTATTTTAAATAATATATTTCAATGTCCAATTTTGTCGGACAGTAACAATTTAAAACGTTTAGGAAAAACATAGTTTTGCTCATCTTTATGTTTATCTGCAACGTGTAGTGCCGTATAAAACTTGTATAGGCAACAATTCAAAATTTATTTTATTTCTGATCCTCTGTATTGACAGACAATTTAATCTCATGTTATTAGTACCATTTATGATTAAATTACATTAATCTTATATATTTAATCATAGTTTCATAGACACGGTTGTTTTATGTTCACGATTTATAAGCGCTATGCACTATAGCCGAAATTGTGGGAATTGTCTCGCTACGCAGCCGGCTTAGCGAATTCATGCTGTGCAGTCACGCTCACTCGCACGTCAGCGTTGGACGCGTAAATTTTCGCCGCCACAGACTAATAAATCTCTGTATACTTCTAACTGTGCATTTATGATTAATTGTTTCAATTCGGATACTCTGTGACATTTAAGTGATTTTAACTACTCTGATTTGGACTGATTTCTGAAGAAATTCTAATGTCAACGTTTCGTTTTTGAATGTAAGTAAAATTGTTTATAACGTGATTGTCGAATTTGTTGCAATGGTTTGGCTTGAGTTATTATTTTCGCAAAGTTGTATGGTTAATTTCATGTATCCTAAATACTAAGTACTAGACATATCCGCGTACAGACCGGTTCGAAAGTGACGTTTTGTTAACAGAACCGGATTAAGTTGATCATTTTATTGATACATTGTCGTACTGTACTTTCTTATATGAAATCATTGTGATCATCGTCATTGTCAATTTATGTCTATACGTGCAATAATTTAATATGATTAATAAAATTAAATTAATTGATTTTTTAAAAATCAATTAATTTAATTGATGACTTTAATTAATAATTGTTTTTTAATTAAACATCATTAAAGCTCCTATAAATACGCTTTAATAATGCAATTAATTATATTCTTCAATCATTAAATTAACACTTTCGGTTTATGAAAATGGTAATTTTAATGGAATTTAAAATAAGGTTTTTTAAATTACATTTCAAATGTTATCCTCGTAAAAGCTTGTTAGGTATCGTGGATATGTTTATTTCTACAGTCTAATTTTAACTTTTACAACCGCGTGTTAAACTAGGATATAGTTGTTCTAGGAAGAAACGTTTAAAACAATCTTGCACTATTATTATAAATGGTTATATTGCATGTATATATGCGTTCACGAACAATCTTATTTACCTTAAAACGTCTTTAACTTTATCAAATTCCTGTTATATATGTATATAAAAATTATAGCTTATTTAAAGGTATTCCAAGACTTAATATACAAAATTCCAACTAATAATAGAAGTCGTTTACTATGAAAATGACTTAACAATACATTTCCGAGTTTCCCGCTTTTCAATTATATTTATAATCCCGTGTTTCGCTCGCGCACTTTATTTTTATAGTAGGTAGTGTAATGTCAGTAAATAAACACTTGATGCTTAGTCTATTAGCTACCGGCCAGTGAACCCGTCAGACTGTTTTTAGATGAACGACCTTTTAAATTATAAACCTTTGCGCATCGACGGCGTCCGATAGAATTACTTGAAAGATTGTGTAACTTGGAATACTTAAATAAAACTTAATACCTATACTATACTAAAATTAAATTAAAAAGTTTTAATCAAGTCAAGAGGATTTTATTACAAATTTTATTATTATATGAAAGTCTTTATCTAAGTTTTATTTTAATTATATTAATAATTACTTGTTCATTATTAATAAACATACGTTATGGTGTAGATGAAATATCGTTTTCACAGTAGTATACAGGATGAAGTCGTATCAAATATTTTGGAACTAAATATATCCGTCTTTCGAGCAAATTGAACGATGATGTCACGGTGGTTAGGATCAGCACGGCTTTTTGTCTTCATTTGAATTATAATTAATACGGCTACTAAAATATATTTTACGGCGTCGATATATTTTTAATGAATACTGTTGAGTTTTATTGTACCAATTTAGAAATATATTTTTTTTTGTATTCATATATTTCTATGAATAAAATTTAAATTTAACTATACTTAACCAGGTCAGGTGGGTAGTGGCGCGTATAATCCCATTTGAATTTATTAAGTAATTAAATTGCAGTTGGGTAATACAAAACTAGCTAAAAAGCCAATTAAGTATTTAGAATGAACAAATTGATCAACTTCTACGACTCGATTGAGTTAGTAATAATAATTGCAGTACAAATCGCTTGGGTTAAAACTTTAAAGTAATTTTTTAATTCATACATCTAGTAAATTCATACATCTAGTAAAGATGTATGAATGGGCCTGTTTGTAGCGGCTTTTATATGTTTTGGCTTCGAGGTATGTCAATGTTTGTATTTTCATTCAATTTCCTTCATGCAGAATGTTTTGTCAGCCCGTAGCCTATTTCACGTTGAAGAGACGCAATCTCGACCGACGACGCCAAGAAGTCTGGAACTTGTTCCCGAGAGCAAGACCCAGAATTCTTGGCTCGTTTCTCAATTTTAATAGGATTTCAACTTATATCCCTATTTACTTATTTTATTTTTTGTAATTTTATTTCTTATTTAAAGTTATTCTTTATAAAATCTTTGTTCGACAAAATGAGTGAGACTATTTTACGAAAATTGAATATCAATTTCGTTTTGATGAGCATTCAGTTTCAACACTTCTTTGGACTTTCGCCAATTCAATGCACTCAGAGGTCGGACATGTTTTATTTGAATAATTCCTTGTATTCCAGCAAAATATTATTTACTTAATTGATTAGTTAAAATAGAAGCTCCATATTGTTAAGAGTACTTAATTTTTTAAGAGTACAATATTTTTCTATTTAAAATTTAAGATGAATGAAGAAATGATCACAAAAGGTCTGCAAACTATAAGACGATCGTAACTGAAAAAAATAGTACGAGTGAAATATTAGCCGCAAAAGTTGACCCAGAGACAGATTCGAAGTAACAAAGGCAAGACTAAGATGGGATAAAAGTTTTCTTGAAACTGTAATATCATCTATTTACTTAGCCTTCAAAGCTTGATAAGGTTTAAAAGAAGCTGAAATATCAAAGGGAATATTTACTCACATTTATTTACTCTATGTAGGAGCTATTATTGTATTAGCACTAACAGTAACTGTTATATATATACACGGAGTCCGTTTTGGTTACTATTTGTTTATGTTTGGGTATATTCAGCTGACGTCTTGTTTTACACAACGTTTATCGTCTAGCAATAGATAGGGGCCGAGCCTATAAAACGATAACGACTGCTTCGAAACTGTGGTGTGTTTAATTTCAATTTCATATCCATTTAGATCTTATATAAAACCTATTATATCTTTCTAAGAGCTTCTAAGAGCCGAGATGGCCCAGTGGTTAGAACGCGTGCATCTTAACCGATGATTTCGGGTTCAAACCCAGGCAGGCACCACTGAAATTTCATGTGCTTAATTTGTGTTTATAATTCATCTCGTGCTCGGCGGTGAAGGAAAACATCGTGAGGAAACCTGCATGTGTCTAATTTCAACGAAATTCAGCCACATGTGTATTCCGCCAACCCGCATTGGAGCAGCGTGGTGGAATATGCTCCAAACCTTCTCCTCAAAGGGAGAGGAGGCCTTTATCCCAGCAGTGGGACATTTACGGGCTGCTTATGTATGTTATATCTTTCTTGGTGGTAGGGCATCAGATATTCTATTGCCAAATAACAGTACTCTATATTGTTGTGTTCCGGTTAGAAGGGTGAGTGAGCTAGTGTAATCACAGGCACAAGGGACATAACATCTTAGTTCCCAAGGTTGGTGGCGCATAGGTGATGTAAGGAATGGTTAATATTTCTTACAGCTCCTTTGTCTATGGGCGGTGGTGACCACTTACCATCAGGTGGCCCATATGCACGTCCGCCAACCAATGCCATAAAAAAAATCTTATGTTGTTGATACATCTTCTTTTTTTTCGTTTTCATAATTTTGTGGTTAATGAATCCGAATCCTGCGAAATTTATTTTTCTTGATATATATTATCTTTATATTATTGCAAAGTTTATATTTCTGTGGTTTTCGATCGTATCACAGTAGTTTATATCACGTTTTACACTTCATTTCATCAAATGCATTCATAATTTCGATCCTTAGGTCTTTGGTTTCATCACTATCGTGGCTTCCCACTTGATAGTTTACGCTATTTGATATAAGTAATGCGGTTCACATTGTAACAACCGGCGCCGAATTGTCGCGACTGCGGTGTTGCGAAAAGTGACCAGTTAGCCGATTAGACGAGGAGATTTTGATTATTTCTACACTGTTATTACTGAAAAATGCTTTAGAAATAAAATTTAGTTCATTGCACAATTAGCGCACAGCCAGCAAGAAGCATTGTGATTATTCGCTATAGTTCGCTGTTTAAAAAAAAAAAAACACTCATGGCAGAATAGTAATGTACTATACATAGTACCAACATATGTTTTGGCAAATGCCGCATCATTCATTTTTATAATGGTACGTGAATAATGTTGCTTCATATATTGTATTATTTTTTCAATCAGTCTTATATGTTTCGAAAATTATTTGTTAAGTATGAGCACTATATATTAATATATTTTAATGTCAATATATGGCGCCGTACCGTCGCGTCAGCAATGGTGTTGCGAAAGCTAGGGGTTTTTGGGTTATCGTTACACGGCCTTTGAGCTATCCTCCTGGGGTTAATTTGAGGGTCTTTGATAGGTCACCATTGTTTGTCAAAGGTTTAATGTTAAAATTATAAAAGTCAAACAAGTGCTTTAGATTCATTATGGTAAAGATATTCCAGTCTAAATGGAAGCATTTATAAGACTTGTTCACAATTATAGTGTAGTAAGTAGTATCTATATATACCAATAGTCATAGTAATATCTATGATACGGAATTAGGACAAATTTCCAACGATTTTAGATTGGTATATAACGTAGATTTAGCTAGTTCCTCGCTTTCCCGGATGTTGAAAGCTGTTTTGTTCGAAGCGACCATTGTGTGCAATCCTCGTAACCACCAATCACGCTGATCGCTCTTACGTAAGTTAATGAGCCCAGACCAGCCGGGTGGCAATTGAAGACTGAAAATTGTTTCTCGGAGATGGTTTTTAAATGAGTGACAGACGTAAACGCAGATGTCCATTTTCCTCCATGTTTCTATTTGTCAATAAACTTTTAACGAAACGTAAATTTCTAATATTTGTTCAAATTGTGATAGAGCCGAGATTTCGAACTATACTTTAAAATTACAATAAAATACGGAATTGTGCAAAATATCTTTTCCTATTTTCAATATATATTTTTTTGCATTGTAGGTACTTGCATTTAAATAAATAGGGATTGAGCTAGTCACAATAATTGGTATGCACTGTGGGCAGCAAACGAGAACGCAATAATCAATACCGGTGGGAATTAAAAGTTTTCACATTATAATAATTGCTCGACGCTCGAATACACAAGAAAGAGTTGGGAAAAGAGAAAAAAAAAAGAGAATAAGTATGCAGACGACGTCTCTGTGCAAAACAATTGAGGTGCAACGAACTCAGGAAGGGCCAGCCATAATTGATTCGAGTGTATCAAACAATGTGATTCATACTTTTTCTATAATAGGAGTACAGCTAGTAAGTTCAAAATCAACTACGCTTGATTAATCATAGTGTAGAAATTATTACATAATCGCCGGCTCATTATGAAGTTAGTTACTACGCTATCATTCGTGTTGAAGTTTTATTGTAGTATTAAGTAATATAACATTTAATTTCCTTATCACTACGCATTGTGAAAGTTAGTTGAGAACTTGGTTTATTAGACCAGGAGTAGTTTACACTAGCGTCGGTGTCTTCCAAATTGCATATTAGTTAGTAGTAGTTTTCTTATCAAAATCCGAACAGGTAATATTGGAGTAGATGTCGATGGATGATTGTCAGATTTGAATTGGTTGACTTCCGTAAACTAATGTAATATTTTGGCTGCTTCCGACGACATTCGACTACTAGTAGACTATATATAGTAGATTGAGATTAAAAATAATTTAAATAAGTTAAATATGATAATGTATATGACTTAATACCAATGATGGATGTGAAATTCTCGTCGTATTTTCCGTGCCCTATCCCATATGTACACACGTGCAACGCACCGCTGCCTGTGACTCCGAACTCGGATCGAGTTTAACAGTTATAACTCTTGCGCTGAATTTGTTTTGATGCATTTATTTCCCGGTTTTGATCTTGTATACTTTTAAATGGATGGATGTTAGATAAACGCACATAATGCTCTTGATTTACTATATCTACTCTGGCTTGGTTTTTTATATAATTATTAAAAAAATTAAATAGATTTTATTTAATTATAATTAACGTATTTATTCTAAAATATATCTTAACATGAGAATTATATTTTGATATTTAATCACACTAGTAACACTCACTTAAAGATAACTCCATAAAAAGATTTAAAAAAAAACAAACCAACATAAATACAAAAACAAGAAAAAGGTAATTTCTTATTGTCGAAGTCTTATAAAAATGTTTAGTATTACTTAAATATTTTTTCATGAAGCAACAATTTTAATCATATCGAATAAAAATGGCTAACGTCTTATCAGTCATGTTAATATTATATGAATTTCCTGTTAATACAGAATACTTCTGTTTATAATACGTCGTAAAACTTTAAAATATGTGGCTTATCGCTTTTTAATATTTATAGCGTAATAAACTAGTGTACTAATTGTGGTCAGTTACATGTAGCTCCTGTAATGGCTGTAATTTTGTAATTTATTTTTTATGGAATCATATTTTACTCTTTACAAATCGGCCATTGTGTAAAATATATTTTAAGTTCTTTATGATTTTTTTAGACAATGTTAATATGGTAATTTGTTCCTGTAGCTCTTATGCTATTTATTATATTTCAACGAATCAGGTGTTGTTAGCTTCTTGCTATCCTGTTTTTTATTCGTGCTTTAATTGCATATTAAATCTAAATTATTTTGACATTGGTCAAAATACAATCGAAAATAATTTGACAAATGTATCAGTTTGTTGTCAAATGTTCTAGTTCTTGATTCTGGTGGGGTTTGAGTATTTTGTTGGTCAACTAAATCTGTCTAAAAGTATTAAGACATAATTTTTTTCATATACATATATAAAACGTAATAATGAAAACATATAATTTAGATCTTATACCAAAAAATAACAATATAAGTATAATTTCAGGAATATTTCTTTAATATATTAATTGTTATAATCTTATCAAGTAATGAATGCCAAAGTCAATATCTTAATTAAGTCATATTACTTATCGCCAATGAGTTTTGAAGAACAAACACTTTTAAAGAGAATGATTGTTCAAAATAAAATTGCGTGTATACCAATTGTCAACAAACAAAATAACATACAAAGTGCATTTGCTTTATAAGTCTTCTCATAAAATAAACCAGTCGTTTTAAAACGGTAAATAAATAATTCCCACATTTGGCAAACAAGCTTAATGTTTGCTCGTCGAACGACAGTAGTGTGTGTCGACTGTCGGCGTTATTTGCGTGTGGTCATCTAATATCGGCGTCATGCTCCGGATGTCGGTTATTTAGCGAGTCGTATTATACACAGCTACTATCTATCGCTTAGCTCTACCGAAACTATGCTTTACATGACAACACATGTGGTTTATGTCAATGTGTGCGTGCCACTGATCTCGTTATCCTTTCACGCTGTTAAGAAATATTGTCTTTAGTAATAATAAATTAATATTGTTCAAATAATATAATATTTTGTAAAACACTTACTAGTCGCATAAATATGGCTTTAAGAATATATATCCTATTCCAATAGAACTAGGAAAAAATAAGCATACCTTAGATTTACGTATTTCATGCGATTTGCTAATAACTATGTTATGCACTATTAAGATATTTACGATTAATATATCTTTATTTATAATATAACACTATTGCACTTAACCACTCTAATTTTACTTTTAGTTTCGACATTCAAAACGCCATTTTTTCGCAAATCCATAATGAATATCGTAAATTAACCAAGCTCTCGACCAATGATAGCGCGTCAATTTGCAGTCAAATGTTATTTATTTGGCTTTTTTTCGTGTTATGGTTGAAATAGAGTTATATTACTACTGAAGACAATATTTATCCTAAAATATTTTCACAGCTAATGATATTGAGACTAAGAGGAAATAACAAATTAAGGAATAGTTCAGGTTCTGACCTTCATACACTCGAGGTGCTCGTTATCCAATTATGATTGTCCCGATGATTACTGACGTTACATGACATGATCTTTTGAGATATTCTCGACTGTTGTGACACGTGTCCACATAGGCACTTAAAGAATGTTTTTATACTTAGTATAGAAAATGTATGTCTATAAAATCGTTTATACTGAATATCAAAACTCAGACAATACTATTGTGTCTAGAAAGCTGAAATTTTGAACATGACTTTATTTAATATCATAAGCTTCTACTGAGAAAAGATTTTTTTTTTGGAGGACTTTAAGAAATTTAGTAGAATATTTTATTTTTATATTTTATTATATAAGTAGGCGTACGAGCAAATGGGCC
The DNA here is from genome assembly GCF_905147765.1 of Vanessa atalanta. NCBI lineage: Eukaryota > Metazoa > Arthropoda > Insecta > Lepidoptera > Nymphalidae > Vanessa > Vanessa atalanta. The sequence continues at coordinate 3,414,871 of NC_061876.1, read as the reverse complement.
ACCTGATGGTATGTGGTCACCACCGCCTATAGAAAATGGCGCTGTAAGAAATATTAACCATTCCTTACATCGCCAAAGCGCCACCAACCTTGGGAACTGAGATGTTATGTCCCTTGTACCTGTAGTTACACTGGCTTGCTTATAATACTGGATACTGCTGTTAAACCGTAGAATATCTAATGATTAAGAAAACTATTTACAGGCAAATGTGTATATCACAGGAATAGATATTTATTACAGAACACAAGTACATCTTATATGCTTACAATAAAACTAACTGCAATGCGCCTTGCATGAGGATATTTTGGCATCGTTTTTTTTTTTGAAGATTTCCTCTCATTTCTTGAGATGTATTTGTATTTTGAATAGAGACATATGCCAAGTCTAGACGCCAGATCAGTGTCAGTTGAATGAACTATTCCATTCAATTACTCGTATTGGGATACAGATTATATCCGGTATTAGGTACACCGGCCTTCGATATTGCTTTGTTAAATCTAAACATTTAATGAGATAATTTTATTCTATTGATTATTATATATTGTATGTTTTGTTAGACTAAGGTTACACGCTTATTGAAATGCTTTCTTTTTCGTACTTTTGGCATTTTGAATGCATTCAAGCTTATTTAATGAATGTATTCAAAACGCCAAATGTAAATAAGTAGTTGTCAACAGGTCGAATTTTAATAAAATCGTATAATACGTGTACAGTTAGAAAGACGGAAAACAAATAAACGAAAAGACGATATATTCAAAGAGAAGATAGAGACGCTTCGCAACGATAATTCTTATCCAAAAATACTTTACATTTAGTTGGGTTACATTTATATTTTCACATTCAAAAAACGTCTTCGATATAGATTTATATTTTCTTTAATATAATAAATTCAATAAATATAACATCTAAAACGGCACATTCATTGAAAAAAATGATCTTTCCTTTGATTCTACACGGTCTAGCAATAACGCTTAATTTGTAGTTTACCGTAGTCTGTAAAACTGGAACATTAGTAAGTCATCAGTGCGCAGATGGATCGCTATGCGGAAATACACATTAAAGTACTATTTGAGTAAGGCCTTTAAAACTTCGGCACATATAAGTCGAAATTAAACCCGTAAATCCGTACGTATTCACAAACACCGTATCAAATTTATAGGGAGCTCTTTTTGCTTCATAAATCGAAGTTTGATCTAAAAAATATTTTCCATTTTCTGACTTTAAAAAAGAAGGAGGTTCAAGTGTCATATATAGACGGACTGGTAAAATTATTTTGTTTTTAAAAAAAAAGTTTTCCGTAATGTTTAAGTTTCGAAAAGATCTGAGTTTCGGACAAAAACACCGAATCTACTCATTAAAAACCAGCAAATCAACTGCAATTGCTGCCATATTATCGCTATACGCTATTGAAGTAGTTTTTTATATTTTGAACATTACCCTTAATTATAGGAAAACGTTTTCCTAAAATTACCAACTATGCTATAAATGTTGTTTCGTGATGTACTTTATAACTTATATGTCATATTGTACATTTCTGGAGAATTCTTATGTATCAGCTTCGAGACAGGCACGCTAGGCACGCGACGGGGGACAGGCGAAGATCTAAAATTAGATCATACTCGTTCTCGTTAACCCTGTACAGTTCTGTATTCGCCATGAAAAAATTACACGTGAAATAGACATTCCTTTAAACATCTTGATCGCAGTCTCCGACTTTCGAATCGACTTGTAAACTTTAAAACGTCTTTTATTTAAACACGACCGAAACGTGTCCAAGGGCCTTTCACGTGTGATACTTATATTTTTTTGCAGACGCATTCGAATTCGTGATTTATAACTTCGTGACTGTCAATGACGTGATTGAAATATGTCATGTCCATAATGTCCATCGATTAATTGATTGGAATTTATTAAAAGTTTTTTTTTTTTTTGTAGTTGTATATTATAAATAGTTTTGATAAGAAAGGCATAATACATTACATTGGACAACATCACATACATTACTCTGATCCCAATGTAAGTATCTAAAGCACTTGTGTTATGGAAAATCAGAAGTAACGACGGTACCACATACACCCAGACCCAAGACAACATAGAAAACTAATGAACTCTTTCTAAATCGACTCGGCCGGGAATCGAACCCGGGACCTCGGAGTGGCGTACCCATGAAAACCGGTGTACACACTACTCGACCACGGAGGTCGTCAATTACATGTAAGCAGCCTGTAAATTTCCCACTGCTGGGCTATGGCCTCCTCTCCCTTTGAGGAGGTTTGGAGCATATTCCACCACGCTGCTTCAATGCGGGTTGGTGGAATACACATGTGGCAGAATTTCGTTGAAATTAGACACATGCAGGTTTCCTCACGATGTTTTCCTTCACCGCCGAGCACGAGATGAATTATAAACACAAATTAAGCACATGTAAATTCAGTGGTGCCTGCTTGGATTTGAACCCGAAATCGTCTGGTTAAGATGCACGCGTTCTAACCACTGGACCATCTCGGCTCAGGCATAATATGGGTATGCAATTAAGTTTAGACTTGATAAAAATAGTTCATGAAACCTTGGCATTAGGAACCATACTTTGTACCTCATTAGCGGCACGAGGTAAGTGTATGAGTTTGAATAGTTTTATACACTCAGTTTATATTTACGTATAACTATTATACTTCAAACTTCTCATACATAAAGCAGGTAAATACATATTATATATTTTTTATTAAGAATATTTTTTAAATTAAACATGATGTACGTAATGCGTGTCGCATCTTTATTTTAGTAATAAATAAAATTACAATATTATCCTTCCAAGATTGATATGATAAGATTTATTGTTTATATGATGTTCTGATGATTATTTTCATATTTACAAATAATATTTAAAAAATAAACTTAAAGCCTGTTAATGTTCTACTGCTGAGCTAAGGACTCCCCTTCCTTTGAGGGGAAGGTTTGGAACTAATCCACTAAGCTGCTCCAATGCGGGTCGGTGGATAAACGAAATGGAAATTCGGTGGTGCTTGCGTAGATTTAAACCCGCAATCATGAAATAAAATGCACAGATTCTAACCACTAGGCCATCTCGGCTTGCTTTATATGATATATAATTTTATTTAAAATTAAAGATTACTTGACATGACATGAAAATGAAGGCTCTGCTTAAGTCGAAGCCAAGAGATCACTCGAGACTCACAAAGGGGTTGGTTAGGTAACTAGATTACATTTTCTGCATTTTTTTCTTAACACTTAATCCAAGACTTGAAAAAAAGGTTGTAACGTATAGAGAATAATTTATTAATATCCTTGTAAAATTAATGAATGTGCATATTGCGCCATTGGAATCATATAGACTTACTTATCAAGTAGACGGCAATCAAACCTGATACTCGTGGATCAATGACCATGGTTCCGCCCTGTGCACCGAGGATCAGTTGCAACAGAACTAGATAGACAATTCTCTGTATTATTAAGTAATAATTCTAATTACAAGTAGTCAGACTATTTTCTGTACGAATTTTTTTTTTTTTTAAATATTCGTCAAAGATTATTTAGAAGAGATCACAGAAAGCAATTTGAACACGCACTGTGCTAATTTTAAGTTAATTTATATAATATTAATATTTAGTTAGGTTCACAAATTAAGGTTATAAAAATCGTTGTTTATTAACTTTAATAATAAAAATATTAACAAAATAAACGTTTCCAATTTTTTTCTTCAAATTTGCGAGAATTTTACCCCCTCAAACAAAAAAAAATCCAAATCTGTTCACAAATTCCGATTTCTAAGGTAAAACATTAAAAATACACAACCGAATTGATTCTGCTCTTTTGAAATTGGTTAAAGATGTGTTAAATTTTCATTATCAATTGGTATTACTCGATGCAACAGAATTCACGGTTGCGTGAGCTTACTAGTGACTCATATTATACCCAACGTACCGACTGTCGGTTGCAGGATTAGTAGCTTAGTAAGATTAAATTTATAAGATAACTTTGTTATTTGTTGATAAAATCTTCTCACTTTGTTTGTACCTCTTATTTTAATTATATTAATTTCTTACGATTGCATCACAATAAATAACAATATCAGTTTATCTTGAGGCTTGGTTTTTTAGAAATTTAAATTAAAAAAGTATCAAGTTAAGTCGAGTAGACTTTTCTTTCAGCACTTTTGAATCGGTAACAGTGGTAAATCGGATAAATAGCTCAATAAATTTCTCTAGCTCAATAAATCACGTTAATTTCAACGAAGATAACGGCTTTAAATAGAGACATGCACCACTTAGTTTTCATGTACTTTGTGTCTCTAATTCATCTCGTGCTCAGCGGTTAAGGAATTATCATAAGAACCCGTACGTTTCAGAATGATATGTAACAAACATGTGTTGGAAACACATCTAAAAGGAGAAGATTTATTTTACTAGGATTTGGATATTTACGAGTTACATTACCGATTATTCGATATGTAGTTACTACTGAGAAGAATGATCTCATATAAGACTTTGTCTTTTTAAGAATAAAATTCTTTAAACCTAATATCCGCCAAGCAGCCCATAACCCTTCCACTAATTCAAATACATAAATTAAATAACTTAATCTTAGACAAAGATCTTATACCCATATTTTCAGGACGGCATTTTGAATTAAATGGGTATACCGTTTCATTGACATAGATGTTCGCCGTTATATAAAGTCGAGGTGTTAATTAGGTTTTGCAATGTACATACATTTCCAATTCGCATCACGCTTACGTCATACTCTTACCGCAGCCGTTATACCGCGTTACAGAGATCTGCATTAGTATTCCAATTTAAACGAAACGCGGTCAAAAGCGATTCGTGTTAAGAATACGTTGACTAAAATTGTTGAATATTAATTTATTTAACTTGTGGTCTTGAATTAAAAAAAAATCTATAGCCTTCAAAGAAAACAAACATTAAGTCATTAAAGTTATCTAATTAGTAACTTAAGTATGTACTGATGGGAACAATTGTTTCTAAGTTCACACGGCATACATACTTTGAGATATAATAAGTTAACTCTACCACGGTACATTATTGAAATGTAAATTAACTTTCTCCTTTCAACGATTCTCAATGTACAATTTATCGATTTGACCATCAAGAAAAGGCCGCGGCTCATTCATGAAGATTTGTAATTCTAAATATGGCAATAAATTTTTATTATAAGTAAGTTGTCATAATTGACCTCAATAATGTGCAAGTTCGACAGTCGACTCCTCTAGAGCAGAATGTGTTGTGAACCTTGTATGGAAACCGACATGTGAGTCAAATAGAAGTGCAACACCATATGGCCTAACTGGTCAAGGTTAATAAAATTCAACACGTGAGAAGTTCAAAACGACCCAAATAGTAGATATGATTTATCATAACTGTTGTAAAGATGTTTTTTTAGGTGTAACTATAATAAAGTAAAATAGACGTATTGAAATGTTTTCTTTTTTATTATTTCATGGTAAGCTTTACGTCACATGTTAAAAAAAACTTCGATTAATAAGGCGTATATTCAATAAAGGATTATGTAGGTGATAAATAGTGTGGCGTTAGTGATTTCCATGAAGGATAAGTAATTTAATTAATGTATTTAATTGATTGTCTGAAAGGATTAGCTAGTGCATTTGCCAGTTCTTTTCGGTAGAATCTACATTCCGAACCGGTGGTAATGGTAATTTAATCATGAAAGAGTCTACTTGAATAAAGCATTTATGATTTTTTGAAACGCGCTTTTTCTATTTTCCTATATTTTGTTGCAAGTTTTTTTTTATGCAGCCAGTAGCTAATTTAAAAGTCATTGCTCCAATGTCAAGCACGAACTATAGCGATTGGAAAGAGGTAAATTTCAAAGCAGTCTGTTTACGGAAATGATTAAACTCTAATAATAATCAATAAAGTTATAATTGAGTGTTAAATATAAACTCGAACGAAAGTATTCTATACTTATAACGAAATACCAAAATATTTTAAATTAAATTTAAATTTGTGTCCGAAACTCGTTTAAATTAATAATCCGATACAATTTCATTTCGGTAAATTGATATTTGAGTGTTCGGTATTTAACAATTTCAAAGTCATTGTCATAAGTTTTTGTAGGAGTGCAATAATTATTTTTTATTGATTTGATTGAAGATTTTATGAAATGAATAAATAATTGTCGCTAGTCCGATTGTCGATTTTGTTTGATGAAAAGACTAAAACGTACAAATGCAAGTGTTCAATTCACGTATTCGAGCAATTGACGTATTGAATTGAATTTAGACGAAAGCAAAGTTCGGAATCGTTTCGACGATTATTGTCGAGTGCACTTTGTTCGGAATATGATTTTTACGACGGTCCATCTCGTGTCGGTTTATCAGAAAAGTATTGCTCATTCGACGAAGCCGCCATTGCTGCAATCCAATCAAATTGACCATGTAATCAAAGAGGCTAGCCATAATTCTGTTATGATGGAAAAGGTAATGAAATTACCGGCCGGACTGTTCCAGGTGCATTAGTGCTTCCCTCGTCTGTTCAGGATATTGCCGTCTGCGTGTCGATCGACAGCTTTTTGATTATGGAAATTGATGGAAACTCGTAACTTTTTGTTGATTATGTTTAATTATTTTTTTATTCGTATTTCGTTTCGATTTTATTAGATGACATTTAAAGTATCGCAATCAAATATCGATTAAATCAAATCATTCGCTAATTATATTTACAAGGTACGATTGATAACTTCAAGCTTTATTTCCAATTTTAAATTATCTATACTAATATTATAAATGCGAAACTACCTCTGTCTATCTGTCTGTCTGTTGCTCTTTCATAGCCAAACCACTGAACCAATTTGAATTAAATTGAAATGAAACAAGCTTGAACTCCAAGTGAGATTCGGCTACTTTTTATGCCATATAACGCGGTTTATATATATATATATCCTCTTTTGTAGAACTGAAGGTATAATTAGTGTTTAGTATTACGAGAGCGCTAGTTTTCAATCATCTAAGTGGGTATTTAGACTTCGTATCTGACGGAACACCGTTATAGACTAACAATTGTTTAGACAATAGCCTATTAATAAAATTTATTCATGTTCGAAGCCATGTGTGCCACTTTCTATAGCTAAAGATTTATTGCCGCGTTCATGTTCTCTACAAGACATTTTTTTTTTCATTGTTTAAAATATTCAAAACTTTCTCATTTTCGATGTCATAAGTTGAACGCGAGGTAAGTGAATTTTGACTAAGACATTACATATATTAATGATATACTCTACTGAATCACTTACAAAATAAATTGCGATGTAATTAAAAATGTTTTATTCGTTCAATTTTAATTAAATGAATGTTCTGCCAAATTTTATTGTATGGAATCTATATATCTATACCTGGTTGACTTTATTGTTTAAATTTTAACTATAATTTGTATACAAAATACCCGTCGAAGCAAAGAAGATATTTTTCTAAACTATAAATTTCAATAATTTCGAAAGTCACAAATTATATGTTATTCTTATCTTCAAGTATTAAGTGAAATTGTGTCCTATTTGTTATGAGATAAACGAACTTCTGTTATGAAATAGAAGCACAAGTGATATTATTTGTACTTTTTTATTATGCACGTAAAACGTGTATCCGTAATCTTTAAATGAAACTATCACTGCACTGGTCAGTCACGGTGAGACACCAATTTTTTGTCGCATGCAATAGATACAATCAAAAATTCACAATAGATACAATCAAAATTAGTATCTCAGATTTTGTAGATTTACAGACACGTTTTTAAACATAATCTAAAATTGGACAGTAAGTAAGATTCAATCGTGTAACTCTCTCATATATTTTCTTATCGCAGTCTTTGTGTTATTAATAATGCTTATCGTTTGGTCTATAACCAATTTTTTTATTAATCTGCAATTTAGTGTCTAATACCTATTCAAAAAGCTATTGACTCATCACGAGCCCTCCGTACATATAGGTTCAATTGACTTAATATTTAGCATTGTTTCTCGTTTCGCGGTATAGTCGTTCTACAGGAAACAATTTTTGGAAATTTCAATATCCGAGAGAGGATATGGTACCTTTGTATAAAATTTTCCAATAAGAAGTTTGGACGGACTACTAGGATAATATATAGCACACTTCAATTACTGTGTAAAATTGCTGTCAATTGTTTCGCTGTCAGTTATTAACTTTACTTTTTTTATTAATCATTTTATTTCTAAATTATGGGTTTGGCTCCAGGAAGGATTTATTGACAATTAAGAAGTTGGAAACTTAATGTTATAAGTTTTTCTTTAATTCTATTGTTTAAACACCGATTGTCACTGATTCTATGAAAATAATCAATATTATTGTGAATAAACATAATATTGGTGTGAATATATGTGACGCAACTGTAAGTATTACTATTATATCATATACCATATATATTCATTGTGACTCGCTCGTCATATAATTTGTAAAGTGGACCAGCTTTCAAATGTGAACAGCTGGTCAAAGATCTCGATAAACACAAATGAAGTGCTTGTCTGTATTTGAAAATTTGATCATGGCCTGAGACTAAGAAAAGACTATTAAACGAATAATAATAATAAAATGATAAGTGTTTTTTTCGTAAGACCGTTAAATAAAAAGACTTAACAATCAACAGATGCCGTTAGTTCCAACACAACACTTAGCAGATGTTAGACTTGTTCTTCGACAGTGGCATTTATCCTAAAGGTGAACTGTCGAATTATTTTTTCCTGATGTTTCTTTAGGAATTTGAAAATCGTTCATAAATTCATCTTATATCTAAAGCTGAGTCTACTCAATATGACAATTCAAAGTTAATTCAAATAGTATGTAATTTTAATGAAATAAATAATCCATCCTAAAGTAAACACGCATAGTGTTTACTTTGGATGTGAGTGGTCATGATATTGATTTGAAATGTTTGTAAATAATATTCTACGCAAAGGAGATCTAGCGGCAAATCATATAAGTGCCGCCTCATATCATACTTATTACAACGCAAGCGCAACAGAATGCCGCTTTAAAAACGACTTCACACCCTTACTACTACTACCCTTACCCGTAATAAAATCATTACAACTATTGTTTTTCAGGCACGATATATTATATAAATTTAATTGTATTGAACTGAAATAACTTTGTATCTCAAATGTTGGAAAAGCCGGTTCTCTCGGTAGAATCTACATTCCGAACCAGTTAATACAGTTGTAAAATGACGAATCAAACGTGCTTATAAAAGCCTACTCGAATAAAGTATATTTTGATTACAAATTTTATTATCTAGTTATGCAATAGAAATGATAGCATAACTATGTAAATCACAAAATAAGTATTTAAAAAACTAAAATAATTAAAAACGTAGCCCGCGGCCGATTTGTAAGTTTCAAATAAGTAAAATGTGAGTTATCCAAAGAATTCATAAACATATTTAATGAGGACGTAAAAAAATAATTCTCATATTTCTACTTAAAACGTATATGACGTTTTTAAATATTCAGCGAGATGTAATACTCCTATAAATGTATTCGCAGCAACATGCAATCTCGTTTTGAGGCTAAAGAACATTTCGTTTCAAGAGTTCTTGACCTTTATGCAGATGTCATATAACGTTATACCATAAATCTAAACGTTTAAGATTTTTAATATTACTTTAAAAACCTGTTCGATGAACGAACGAATGATTGAAATCATTCGGAAGCTTTGTGTATATCAAATTCGAAAACCATAGAGAGCATTGATTGACCGACAAAATATTTTATTCGATGAATTCCCATTCTGTCTGGATCTTTGAAAGGAATGTCTTCGTTCCCCTACAAAGAAAGACGTTGAACCAATTTAAGTGCTCTTGCGAACTCGAGTTCTCTATGTAGACCACATCTTGTTTTTATTGGCCACAGCTGCAAGACTAATCAGCGTGTGGCTTGCGATTATAACCTTGTCGTGTATGATTGTAATATACTTATATGTGATTGTCGATATAGGAATGTGTACGAGCGGTAGTTGGGTTATCATGGCGAGCGCACCCCTCGTTCGGCGGACCACCAACTACTAACTCTCATTTAGTTTAAAGCGCGTCCGCGTCGCGTATGAACGTCTCTCGTACACATTGTTTCAGCGAATCGTTAGTGCTTGTCGAGTTTTGAATGAGAGTGATAAGTGCTGTGTAGTTTTTACGCAACTTTTCATTTTATAGGTAAGTCATTGAACAATTTTGGTTGTTTGTACATGTAGAAAATTATCTAAAATATCTATCCACGTATCTAAATACATAATTATCAATCGATTAATCCTACGACATTAAATACGTCAGGTATATTACAATAAAATGCGCCAATTTAATTAAAACAAAAATAAGTATATATCGTTGATTTAATATTTCATTACCAAGTCATTGTTTGATAATTTCGAATTGAATATTCTTTAATTTTAAATAGATACATACATTGGCAGTTGTTAGCCAAGGTCGTAATTTTTTCTTACCCTTGCATATCCTGCATATTCTTCCTTAATTATTTTTCTTAATATATAATGTTTACTTTTGCAAAAATACCTAATTAATATTAACTTACTTTACTATGATTCTCTATGTGATGTTTTGTCGATATGGATATGCCGAGTTGTTTTTGGAAAATTATACAATATACTAGCTGAACCCGCGGCTTTATCTACGACGGTGGTGAATTAAAAAAAGTAACCCATGTCCTTACTCGGAACTCAATCTCGCCACCAAATTTCAACTAAACTCTGTTCCACGGTTTAAGCGTGAAGAACAGATAAAGTTAATTTCCTATTTATAATATTAGTATAGATTATTGAGACGCTGTCAATCCTCGTTAAATTAATAATTGTTAATAAATCCTCGAAAAATTCTCTATACAAGCAATTGAAACTCTAAGTCAAATATTTTATAGTGATTATATTTATACTTAAAACTACATTCAATCATTATATTTCTCAATTTAACAATGACTAGATTAACTTAGTTTTTCCTGTTTACATCGACTCATGCACAACTCCAGCACCGAAGTTGAAACTTCGGAGCACGTGTTCACGAAAATCGATACACTTATACTACGTCCCGGTCTCGGCACGAAAAAACATGAGGGTGGTATTAATGGGGGAGAAAATGTTTATTGGAATAATAAAAGTGTTGTCTGTAACAACAGTTTCCGAACATTGCATTCAAACATTTACGCCTCGTTTTGCTCACCACAATTATTCATAAAACTAAGATCCGATGGCGCCGTGTACTTTTGTTTTGTGATGAATCAACTTGTGTGAGCGTTAACTCGTTTTTGCTTATTTATGTAAACTACGTAATTAACATTTCGGTTCTAATAGGATTATTTTCTAACCCCACTTAAAAAGTGTGTTAATATTTTTATTTGTCAGTATATTTTTGATGATTCTTTTGTAATAATTAATTAGCAATGGTAAAGGTTTAGTTTTAAAATTAAATGTATTTAGGCTTAACATGGAAATCTTTTCAATCATTTCTTAGATATATTTTTTATATAATTATACTATAAGTAACTATAAGTAACTAACATTTTTTTTTTCTTAAATGTTTAACTTGATTGATAAATTAATAAGAGGCGATACATATAAATCAAATATTAAGAAATATAAATTTATTTGGACGTACAATTAGGTACTAGATGTTAGTGTACAATAACACATTACCGGAATACATTTTAAGGCATGTGCAAAGTTAATACAATTCTGGGAAACTTGCAATTCGTGACAATGTTTCATGTGTTCGTAATGTCGTGGGGGCGGAGTACAACGCGAGGTTAGGTTAAGACTTTCAAACCGCCTCTATATTCTCTGCACAAAAAATACAATTTTATTATATGCCTACAACTTTTATTTGACTCCGGTTTTAATAACATATTTTCACATATGGTGTCTAATAGAAAGTTGTTAATCATTTCAAAAAATAGGGTTTTTTCAGTGGGGCCAAGTAAACAAGCCCCGGTGGTGATTAAAGGTTTATCTTAGTACATCATATTAGAAACGTTTAAATTATATACAATAAATATTATTTATACACATATAAAAACAATTAACAACTCGTACAGTTTCGTTAATTTACGAATGCCTTAAGAATATTTCGAGATATTTATAAGCACAGAAAAAGTCAAAGCGTTAAACATACAGCTTGTATTTTTAATACAGACATTATATTATTTGTACAAAAAATATCAAAACCTTGATTACTTGTCTGTTTTAATTTTTTTTTTTGTTTACAGCAAGTCTGTCAATTGTAACAATTTAATTAAAAGTAATTTGACAACCCGCATTATTGTCTCTTTCGTTCATTGCCCAAATGCATCTGCCTATAACTTATCTTATCCCCTAATAAACATTAATGATTAGATATATTCTCTTATCAGAAATTAAAAAGAAATGTTTAGTTTTATCATGACGATATTTAAATTTAAATACTTATCAATAATATTTTTTTTTTTTTTAATGTTATATTTCGAAGCTGAATGACAATTTATATATTGCTAGCTATCTGTCACGACTTCACGTTGGTACCATAAGGGTCTATATATATATATATATATATATATATATATTAATTTTAGATTAAGAACAAACAAAAACAAAAATCAATACCAGTAGTCGCTCATGGTACAAATTTGACTGTAGTTCGTTGTTATTAAAAAATAATACACATAGAAAAGAAAAATGAGACTACTGGATGACACCTTATCATTATTACACAAAAAAAAAAAAAATTAAAAACGTCAAAAAACGCATAATTGATTTTTAAGTTTGAAGATTTTCATGGGCAGTACCAATTGATGTTTAGAAAAGTAATTTTCTCTTTACCTTTTATAAATAGATATAGATCTCGTAATCTATGTGACAAATTTTAGTAGATTTCATTCAGGTGTAGAAATTTAATTAAAGAGATACATACAGAGAAACCGAGTTAAAGTTATAAAATGAAGTTAAAACAAAGTTATCGTTTTTAATCTAGACAGTGCGAAACGTAAATCAAGCAGACGTAAGTGTTGCCATGGTAACGATTGCTCGCTATAAATATATGCGCTAACATCCGGTCGCTCCCTGTCTACCTCTAATTACTAAGCAAAAAAAAGGGTTGTACTAACGTCAACAATACATTTTCTAATTTTAACAGCGTTTTTATCCCTGCTTGTATTGCAAAGTGATATTTCGCGTAACAAAAGCGTTTATGTGATGAGTTCATATGTATCTCTAATACAGCCTAAAGCTGTGCAGCGGATAGAATGTTGGCAACTTTTTATTCAAATGTGTTGTCAACAATTAAAATAATATTATGTAATTTTTTTTAAAGTCTCTGAAGAATTGCAAGAACTTACATAAATTGCTAACAATTTAAGTGGAAACGAAGCTCGAAGACGTAGTCAATTTAACATCTGCTAAATTAACTTCTCTTTATATATCGAATGTCAACAGACACCTTTTAAATGTTAATTAACTTGTTTTGTAATTTTAACTTATCCGATGTCCTGAAATTGTATTGCAACACGTCTATGGTTTTATGCTTACAGATATTTATTAGATATACCTACATATGTAAGTACATGGTCGACGATATAAGAATATTAAGCATAAAAAAAAAATTACAGATTGAGGTTTCAATTTTAATATCAATCAATTAATCAATGATTAATTAAAGATTATTATCATAAATCAAAACATAATGATAAAAATAGTTTGCAATGATTAGGTTACTTTTAAATGTTTTAATATAATAATGATGATATTTATTATATGAAAAATATTATATGAATTTTTTTTAATATAATAATGATGATAAACTAGTACAGAACATAAAACATGAGTATTAGCGACAGAATTGTAAAGATTTTTCCACAGACTAAATGTACTTAAATTGTTTATTGTCGTTGAAGTAAAAGAGTACATAAATTCATAAAATATTCGCACCATAAAGATGCTTAGCTATCATAAGTCTTAAGATTTAAAACGAATGACGTAGGCGTATAAAATAGATAAAATTAATCAAAGCATTAATAATATAGCAACTTTACTTATAAATAAGTTTTTCGTGTTATTGTAATATAAATTTATGTTATTTAAATGATGATCTTCCATTTATAGTTTTGAAGTTGGTTTAATTTTTTTTAGAGGTGATTTGTACATATACGTATTCAAATAAGCTCGCCATATCCCCGTGAATGGGAACGCAATAAAAGTTATATCGGTCCGTTGATCGCGATGGAGTGCGAAGCGGACATTGGCTGTTAGTCAATGTACCGGCCGCCGAGCCCTTAGGGAGCCCAGCCCAAACCGTTATACGCGACCTCATAATTTAATACAATGTACATTTTTAACCTACAAAGAAGCTCGGGTATATTATTATTTAATTTACTTAAACTAGCTATACTGAAACAGTATTTATGTAACTATCTCTTTCTTTCTAGTAATATAATAAATAATTGTCACATTAAAATTAACTGGCTAATTAGTACAGTAGCTAGTTTATAAGGCTGCGTGTAACGAAACGTATGCTATGCTATGCTGTATGAGAAGATGATGATGAGCTTTATTAAGAGATTAAGAGACTACACCTTTCTTTGCCCATATGCTTTCGTTATAATACCTTCTTTATTTTTAGTTATTCTCACTTTGATGGCAATGGCGGAAATCACTTATGCAGACATCATAATATACTAAGTTTCTTATGTAAATTAGTTTATATGAAATATGTCACATACATAATATAATAAGAAAAAAAAGAAAAATGACTTCTATGGATGGAAATTGTCAGATTTATATTATGAAGCATGGTTTTTCATTTAATTTATAACACTTATGTGCAACGCTTTATCACTTGTATCCGCGATTGATGATAATAAGATATTATTATTGAGGTTTCCTTTCTTCGCTGACAGCAAGTATTAACTGTTAAACGTAACTTTAAAATAAAGTATTTAATGTTAAAAGCAAATTCTTTAAAATAATATAGATTTTAATTTTAAATTTCACTTTGGGGTTCATTATCTTTGATATCTTAATGATGTTAACTAATTAATATACATTTTATATTATCTGTATATTTTTTAAATCCTATTTACTTGGAAAGAACTGAGCCTCTTAATAAAACAACTTTGTTAATGTTGATAATATGCAAATATAACTACACTTAAAGAAAGTACTGAAAACGAATATACATAACTTACAAGTGATAAATAATAACAAGACATGTCCTGCAGTTTTACCCGTAATAAAAAAGAAATTAATTTGCCCTGTTTTATAGACGTGATAAATACATAACTAATAGCATCTTAATAACTAAAGACGTACACAGATATATACATATATGTTTAAAAGATTAGAGGACGTTATATGTATGTAGTTATTGGTAATTTCATAATAGCAATTTCATTTGATCAAGGAGTTCGTACATTACTAAAAACAACAACAAACATGTTAGTATATTTTTAAAATATAACAAAAACATAGATTAATCAAGCTGGTTTTAGTAATATATGGTATGTTCGTTCGATGCATGTCCCAGACGAGATGAGATGAAAGATTATATGGTGGCAATGAACTTCAAAGTAATTTTAAAACCAGACATGTCCTAATAGAGAACAATATAATTGTTGGTGTTGACGGACGAAATAAAATAAAATGTTACGGTCGAATTCTCGAACCACACTGTATAGTGTAAACTACTTGGATGCGTAAATCTTGGCCTTTAAATTCCCAATAGCATCAAAATTGCCTATTTCAATTCATTTAATTAATACTTCGTTTAGGCTTTATTAATAGATAAATAAAAGGTATGCCAAATTGCATATATTAAATCAAAAATAAATAAACAAAACAAACACATGTTCTAAAGTTTGAATTTTTTTAAATGTATACGTAAATAGAATTTAAAATTTAAACCGGTTGCTAGTAAAATTTTACATAAAAACAGATTATTCGCCAGTACACACATCCGGCAGGCATCGAACCCGCGTCAATCACCGCGGTGCAACGACCTTGCTATGTTTAACATGAGTGCATGACATAAAGGACGTGTCACGTGACGATTTAACGAGTTTATACAATTTTAATATATTTCACGGGTTATTGTGTGAATAAGTTGGCTTGGCGGATTGCTCCGCTCTGGTAGAGACGTATTCGTTATCTGAGGTAATTATTGCATAGCTAATTTTTAAAAGGTCGTATGTAAATAAAAGAGTTCAAACTGAAATCTGCGAAACTTAATAAACCGTATGCCTTTAAGTATGCAATTTCTATATACAACGTAACGACATATTATTACAACCATTATTATGTTATTAATAATATTTACATTTTTGACAGATCTTGATAATTTACTGCTCAAATTATTTACTTACTTTCTAATGTTTATGTAGGTTTTATTTAAAATGTACTTAGTGATATCATATAGAATATTAACATCATAAGGTGCTGTTATTTAAATATACTTAATCTCAAATCCAATTGTTTTATGATAACGACGAATTTTATTCTATTCAGTGACCCAGCTTTGATAAAATCCTACCTTGAATTGTAATTTAATCTTCAACATGAATGATGCCAAATCGATGTCTACAATTGTTCCACTGCTAGATAAGGGAGTCGCTATCATCTTGACGAGGCTTAGGGTTGAATCCATCAGCTCATATTTGTCAGATTTTCACAAATATAGCACATGAAGAGTCAATGGTGCTTGGTCACGCAATTATTGGTGAAGAACGAAGTGTTCTAGACAGTTTAAATAAAACTATATTTACCATCTAAATGTAGATTTTGAACTATTTAAATTACAAAGAAAACTTCCATGAGTTATATTCACTGCTAATTATTACAAATAAAATTTTAATAGAAGCTACACGCAAGACCTTATTAACGTAATATGCGGTAATTCGATCGGATAATTTATTGAGGAACTGTTTCATAAAATCATATCAAATAGTGCTTTTGATATGACCTAAGTGATTTCTGACATAAACATACCTAAAGATAGTCTGCACTCATTCCGAACAATCAGAAATCTAAATCGAGTGATGACAAACCTCGTAATAAATTACTGTCGGGCGTTTTTGCAATCGATTTTTTTTACAGCCAAATAGAGATCGGTACGGTCAGACGCTAAAATATACATTACAAAAATTGTACCGTCGACACAAAAATATATTTAATAACTTTTAAGTTGTGTTTTTTTAAAGGTTTATAATTGGTGATCGGATTTTATACCCTTCTGGGTATGTACTCAGTTATCACTTATTAACCAGATATTCTGACATGTGACCGCACGTGACATTGGCTAAATAATCTGTGCCTTTTTAGCACAATAAAAGCAAAAAAAAGTATTAATACTTAGTATTGTTGTGTTCCAGTTTAAAGGGTGAATATTACTACAAGTACCTAATTAGTTACCTTGATTTTAGTTTTTAATTTCCAAATGAGATATCTCCCTTCCACGAAACTAAAAACGACATCTGATACCCTCATAATGTCATATAACTACAACTATTAAACGTCCGCTTTATTTTCTCACGATTACAGTGTTTTTTTTTGTAAAAATCTTGGCTTAAGCTTGAGTACTTAGGTAAACAAAGTTTTAGCACTCCGTATAAGAACAAACAAGACCTTACGCGTCATTATTATTGATATGTGTGGTTGACTGTATGAGCTTGGTTAGAAGAAATGTATTTATAATCAAAATTAAAATGACTGTTCTAAGTGTGTGTTTGTGTGTGTGTGTGCAAATCTAGGTTTCTACAACGTTTAACTGTAAAGGAACGTGTTTGAATTCTCATACATAGTTGCTAATTTTATAGCTAAAAATTTAACGTCCATAACAGGAAAACAAGATTTCATATATATGTTACTAAGTTTATTTTTCTCATCACCTCGTTCTAATAGTCGTTAGGAAACTATAAATAAATAAATTTTGGACAACATCACATACATTACTCTGATCCCAATGTAAGTAGCTAAAGCACTTGTGTTATGGAAAGTCAGAAGTAACGACGGTACCACAAACACCCGGACCCAAGACAACATAGAAAACTAATGAACTTTTTCTACATCGACTCGGCCGGGAATCAAACTCGAGACCTCAGAGTAGCGTACCCATGAAAACCGGTGTACACACTACTCGACCACGGAGGTCGTCAATATATTATAAATTCGAAAATAAGCATACAATTAATATTATAGTGTATTACTTAACAAAAGTTCATTAGTTAAGTAAAATTTACGCCCAACGAAGCTGTGTACAGTTATACAGGTAGCTAGGGCGATGGTGATAGCACGACTGTAAAACTACATTTGTTTCTCGGACACGTTTTATTAAAGCGCTTTAAGGAAAACACAGCTCACCTTATAAAATGACGTCATATAAATTAAAAAAAAAAAACAAGTTTCTATGAACTTCTATGGTTCAAGGCTTTTTATATGCTAAATATTTGACCATACAATTTAACAAATTAATAGCTTGGTTGGTTAGCAAAAAAAATCTCAAAATTAAAATGCAAATTCATAATATACGTTTATCTCCATTTTTGAATAATGATAAGTTAATTATGTTCATGGAATTTCGTTCAATTTACGATCAGTACAAATGTAAATACAAAATGCTAACTCCTAAATCATGTATGTAACATTATATATGTGCGAATAGTAAATAAATCATTGTAAGCAACGTTTCAACGTGATGTCAGTAACCGTCTATTTTGAAATGATTGTCCTTGATGAATACGTGGCTTTCTTACTCATGAAGATACGTGAGACTATTGCAGATCTCGGACGCGATTAATCTTACTGGATTTACTGCAGTATTACAAACTTGACTGTGGATATCGAAATGCAGATGTGAAATACATTTCAATCGAAGTCATAATAAAAACAAGACGAGCATTGAAACAAAATTCTAGAATATTCTATTATATTCTCTTTTAAATTAATCATTAGTTAATAAGCACAAATTATTAATTTTTCGTATTCACGCAACATCTACTAATGATATTTAATGGAATTTTAACATTATAATAGTATTTATTGTTTCAGGATAGGCTATATAGGTTATATATACATATTACAATGAAAAATAAAATGAGTTGACGAATTTATATAAAAACTAATCATGTACTCGATTGAATTAAAAAAAAAAGAATTAATGAATTTCTAGTACACTTTCATCCTCCTTTTAACCACCTTAGGTGAAATTTGAAAAGTACTCGCTTACGTTCATAAGGAATTTCTGCGAAAGATTTCATCCTATTAGGCCCACCGATTTAGAAATTGTCAATCAATCAATATTAAAATTTAATTAAACATATAGTATGACACTACAGTCTATTCCAATCGAAGAAGAAATAAAGGTAAACGAACCTTAGATACACCCTATTTGCTAATAGCTCAGCTGAATTGTGCACTATTAACTGTGCTTGACTTAATATATCTTTAAAATACAAAACTATCCACTAAACTAATTACTTACGATTTACTTCGAAAGTTTCGTCGACGTTTTAAACGCAATTTTTTTGCAAAACCATAATTAATATAATCGATTATTCAAGCTTGATCAATTCGATGTCAATAATGTTGTTTATTTGGCTTTTGTTGGAGTAGACTGTAGGTGTGTAGTTGTCTCAAACCTTTTCAATGTTGCTATTATTATCTTAATCCTAATACGGTCTTAATACTGAACTAAATGATTTTTTTATCTTCGCATGTCCTTTTGTCCTCTATTATTTATCGGTCGTTCATGTGCCGTATAACTCTGCGCCCGTCAGCTCGTGACGATGTTTACAAATCCATTTACCTTTTAAGCTTACCATTATATCACTATCGGATGATTCGCCGATGTTTTTATATAAGATCATATTGAATACCTTTGACGCTATAAATTGATTTGTGAAATCGAAACTCAATGCTTATATATTATGCTGTCAATAAAACAACGATAATTTGTTCCTAATGTTGTTGATGTTGATTAATTGTTTTCGTTACAAATAACAAATGGAGATATAATCGCTATGTTAATCAAAAGTCTTTATTTAAGATAGAAGTTTTTACTTATAGATCGACAAAAAACTGCCATCGTTTTCAAACTGCCGAAAGAAACTTAGCGCGATCATAGCTGCTTTTTGGTCATTATTTTCAAATATTTTTTCAGTTGCATCGATTTATACCAGAGTCAATTGTTTAATTTCCGACGTGTTATTATAATTTCAATGCAAAAATTAATTTACTTATTACGAAGCGATACGCTTCATCTAATTTACCGTTCAAATTAAATTTTATATTCAAATAGACTAGCTAGTCATTGGATACAAGAACGGAATGTCGAGGAGAGCAAGAAACTCGACAGCAACTAATTCAATATTTATAAAAATGAGTACAAAATTTGTGTAAATATTATCCGTTACAAATTCCATGCATCTCATGTTATAATGAAGTAATGGTTTGCATTTAAATGTCAGATTTATCATGATTTTTTAATTTATCAAATAGCACTACATTTGGAAATTGAGAGAATTTATTATAAGTATCTGAACTAGTTTCCGCCCGCCAATGGTTGGTCAGGAGTTTTGTACAGTCCGGGATAAAGAGCAACCTATGCGGTATACCAGGCTATTACATATATCTGTGCCAAATTTCGTTCAGATCCGTTCGGCGGTTCCGGCGTGATTGCGAACATCCATCCATCCAAACATACATTACAATATTAGTAAGATAATGCTCATATAACTATAGGTCAGACACTAGCTGTTTACCGCCTTCTTTTATTGTTCCACGTAAATGAAATTCTTCTTTTATTATCAATTAAATAACAGGAACTTATTTCCATTAAATATAATCGCCTAATTCGAGAATTTACTTTATGCCTTTTAGAACTTTCGAGCTAGCTTGACTCTGTTACAAATATCTAACGACACAAATATTCACATTTTTCAAAGAATTCCCGATTCCAGCTTATGAGACAATTTTCCTCTCAAACTAAAATTACCTTTCAAGAGTATATTAATGATTCATACAACGTAATAGCCTGAAAAGCCTTTTGAAGAGAATTGGTGGAAGCATATGTGGTAGTATTTTCCCCGACTCATGCCTCTCGATTTTTCTCTGTGCGGCGAGCACGAGGCTAATTAAAAACACGAATTAAGCAAATGGAAATTCCGGCGCTTAAACCCGCAATATTTAATTAAGATTCACGTTCTCTAACTACTAGGCCATCGTAGATCTCTTCATAGCTCAGGTTTTATATACAACTAGTCGTTGCCCGCGGCTTTGCACATGTTTTAGGGTTTGGTCATCAGGTGTGAGACATTAAAGTAGGCCATAGCCTACTTTAATGTCTCACACCTGATGACCAACTCCAAGGAAGGACATATCCTTCCTTGGAGTTCTTGAAACTGAGATTGCTGTATACTTAATTCCATCAAAATCGGTTCAGTTATTTGGCCGTCAAAAGCAACAGACAGACAAACATAGTTACTATCACAATTATAATATTAGTATACATACAAATTAGTATATTTGTATGTATTATTTATGTGGAAATTTGTTTTGTTCAAAAAACAACAAACTTGTGAAGATAAACCTCGTAATGATCATCGTTCTTCCTTTTAAGTGCGCGTATAATATTTATTTAAACATTTGAAATGAGGGGAACTGTATAACAGAGTGTTTTCAACATTGGTTGTTATTTGTGAATCATAATTCGTGGGTTAACTTATTTGCGTTGGGAGTAGAATTGGCAAGCCACAACGATAACTCCAATTGTTAACATTTTTAATTATGTAATCGTTTTGAAATAGGTAACATACTATTTAATTAAACATTTGAAAATTGTCTCTAATTGATTGACACTGACACAGATTTGAAACCAAAACAAATCTTTTAAATACTCAGTACTAATTAGGCTCATTTCAACTTAAAATAAGAGCTTTTCAGTGAAGTAAAAAATGGTTTCCTTTTACGGGGATTGTGTTGATCAAACAGTGTTGTGTTCTCTTTCGAATGTCCAATCAATGAGGGCAGAGAAAAAAATCTGTATAAAACATCCACTAAAAAAATACGTTATTAAGTAAGATTAAAACAATTAAAGCAATACTCCTTTCTTAATCTCTGTCCAACGAGCTCGCGTATAATTTATTTATCGTGAAAATTCATGGATTACGTGCCTTCATTCCTACGCAGCCAACACAACTTATCCTTAAGTAGAATATTAAGAGGATGTATTTACTTACAATGGCTTTTATTCGACGATTTCTACGGCTCAAGGAAAGTTTGCGAAAAGAAATTGTGTAACTAAATGAGAGTTTTTTTTTGTTAAAATAACGTCTTTTGTTTCCTGTTCCACAAAAAATATTTCAAAATTAGAAGGTGTTTTCTAGAAATGTTATCGCATAGAAATAATCTTTTACACTAACATATTCACTGTGAATGATTACTTCGTTAATGAAATGATTAATGAGGTTGCAGATATCGTGGTCCTAGGTTCCATACTCTGGGTCGGGTCCATAAAAAAATATTGTCTTCTATGGAGAAATTTCAGTAGCAATACTGAGTCTGAGTATTTGTGTGTTTACACTCTCGTGTATAGGAAAGCAAGTGAAGCCATTAGTCCTGCGTCTGCGCTACTTTCGGTCATAACGATTTCCCATACTCGGATTATGGGTGTGAAGAATTAGTGAATGGACTTGGCACACTTGGGCTCATATATGCACTGCGCAGTTGGCTTTTCTCCTCGGTGGTGGTCGTCGTGGCACAAACCCAACGGGATGATATCATGAGATGAAATACAAATAAGGCTTAAAAAGGAACGATATATTTTTCAAAGTAAACCTCCTTTAAATAAGATTTCAAAACACTTGAGAGTCATAATATATCTATTATTTTAATATAGGAAACGTTTAAACATAAGCTGTAAATTACCTATAGTCTACTAATTTAAAATATCCTAGTTTCAATACCAAACAATAATGAACGGATAAGCAATATTAATTACTTTATATCCGATGTTATTGAAAAATAACTCGTTACGGAAACTAGAAAAATAAAAACACTAAATTTAAATAATACTATACATACATAATATCTTAACAAGGAAAACACGACCGAGCATAGAGGAAGTGTTTAGTTTTTTAGTTAATAGGTGCTGACATAGACTTGTTATGACCTTCAGTCTGACGAGAGACGAGTGTCATCGACTGGGCCTTCGCAATGGCCTTTCTATCTCGTTTAATTAACCGTCAAATTATACATAACCGTTCTTACGTAGCTAAAAATAACGTCGATTTTACGTGGTGTGTGTGCGCAGACGGCGTGTCGCGATCATGGCGTCCGACACCATGACTAATGAAAACATGCCTCTTGTTCTGTTGACAATTCTTAATCACTTCACAGTGAACGCAATACTATTTATTAATTTTATGTTGTTGAAAGATTTTTTTTTTCAACGAATTCCTGCATAAATTTATTTTTCTCCTTCTGATCAACTTTGCGAAACCTTTAATATAATTTATTTAAGCGGAAATGATGTATTTTATTACATTCGAAATGTTTATAAGCTTATCGTTCTCACTAAAGTTAATAATGATCCCGGTATGTGGTCTTATCGGTCGCTGTTACTACATGCTAGATATTAAATACTTCGATAAGATTTATAAGAATATTGCAAACATATGGAGAGTCAACAACAAACCAAATATACTTAATACAAGATTTTTTGGAATTATCATTTAACATTTCACTTGTACTAAGGGTTCTGTAGGACCTATACAGACAGCTGTATGCTGTACTGGATCCTCCCAGTCATCACTTATTCTACCGCCAAAATGTTTGAAGGGTGAGTGAGCCAGTGGAAGTACAACTACAATGGCTCATTAATGATCCAAGGATTGGTTTATCCCTTACAACGTCAATGTCTATAAACGGTGGTGACCTGCTACCATCCGGTGGCGCATTTCTCCTTCTGCTTACCTATATCACATATATTGTTTTCATATTAAAAATAATCGATCGAAATATCACAGGTGTGGAATTTAGGTTATCTTTTCTACAAAGAAAAATACATACTTACCCATTTTTCAATATATTAATATTTTAAACACGAAAGTAACTCTGTCTGTCTGTCAGTTGCGCTTTTACAACCAACCTACTAAACAGATTGAATGAAATTTAGATTGAAGCAAGATTGGACTGAAGGACATAGGCTACGTTTTGTGCCGTATATCTAACGACGACGACGACAAACCTCTAAAACGCGAGTAAATAACTAGTTTCACATAAGATAGCAAAACACGTGAAGGAGATTTATCTTGACACAATAAATTTAATGTAAAAGCAATATTAACAGTGATTGCGACTAAGCGTAGTGATAGTATGGTATGTTACCAATTCTTGGGCATAAACGGAGCGGTTTGTTCTCCTTATCTGTCGATACTTCTGACGCATCATTCTTTATAAAAAGAAAGTTACCTACTTTATTTTATTATAAGAAAGTTATTAATCGCCAACAATAAAGATGACCATGAAAAACTGACGTAATCACAAATTATAGTCACTTGTGGAACAACAGTAGCACCAAAACGACTTCACGATCGCGAGTTGTAGACTTATGACACAATCTAAGAACTTCCTTTAGAAAATTAGAGTTGAAGATACAATATTGCATAGGAAATTGAACTGCGGTTGTTTCGCTATAATAGCAAAAAACTTTTAGTTTAAAGTGCGTTTTTCCACACATAACAGAGCAATTGATCAACGTGATTTATTGAACAGATATATTATGTTGACGGCCTCGTTGGTCTAGTGGCTTGATATAAGGCCAGAGGGTCTGTGTTGAAACCCTAGATAGGGCCGATGAAAAGTCATTGGAATTTTCTGTAGAAATTCTCAGCACAAAGTTTGTAACTTGGGCGTGTATCCGAGGCACGGGAGGTGCCGTGTATAGCACGTAAAGCCGTTGGTAATGCGCCTGGACTCTTTCCGATCGCTTTGGATTTGCAGAATTATGAAAGAGACGGATAGGATAGTAATATAGGTAATTAGATTATTTTATCCGGCAAAATACAAGACAGCAAAGTAGTGGGAGGAACCTAGTATAAAATATGCAATGTATGTATTCAGTTGTATTAATATGGTCGTGAATGAGTGTCACAAGACTCGGGGCAGGCCTCTGCCGTGGGAACATTTTGCAGCTCTCATCGTTAGGGGTCATGTAAATACTTGTGTGTGTATTGTTATCGCTCATATACATATTTAATATTTATATACAGATATATTTCTTTAGAATGCTTAGTGGTGTGCGAAGTAATTGTTTAACTATTATTTTTATTAAATCGTATCATTATTATTTGATGTAATAATCATACAAAACGACAATTAAGTATAAAATGAAAATTGCCAAGATTATAGTTTACCATACCTATCGCTATCGCTAAGTAACCTGGCTTTGTAAAATAGCACGAACATTTGAGAATAGGCGAATGTGAACAATAGAAATAAGCTCCCTCGAGATTGTGACCCGTGGCCCGAGGGCTGCCGCACAATGAACATTTTACTCACACAATGCCACTGCATCGAACTGATTACTTGGCACCAAACCATCCGTCTAGCAACTTAAATACATTGTAACTTTTCACAATTTAAACGTTTCACTTTTGTTTCAGATCATGACGTGACATAAAAGGCCGAAATGGAAGAAGAAAATTCAAATAAAGTTAGCGGCCTTCCTCCATCTGGCTCTGACGTCAGTGAAACGATTTCTAACGGTGACGGAAATTTGGGAAATAAAACAAATAATACAAGTGATAATTCAGTTGTAGTGATAAAAGAAGAAAGCGGTATTAGTATTGAAACTTTAGAGGGCTGTCATAATGAAAGTATAAATTTAAAACAATCATTTGTGGGAAATGGGTCTTGTGAAGCGATTGATGTGCGGTCAATTAGTGACCTTGACAGTTTGCCGGTTGGAGATGAGTTAGCGCTCGGTGCAGCTGGAAGTGATAGTGGTGTTGAGGGTTGTGGTCGAGCTCTGAGTAGTGGTGGAGGATCCCGTTCTTGTGCTTCCAGTGTGGTCTCTTGTGGTTCAGGCTGTGGATCTGAAAGCTCATCCTTAGCCGGTGCTCCTCCTCGTCCCCGTCGTCGAGTTAATGTAACTGTGACGGAACCAAAAAGAAGTTCACCCGTCGGTACATCAACTCCTCGTCCAGCGACAGCACCTCGTGGACCTAACCTGGCAACTCGTGAACGGGCAAGAAGTCGAGAAAAACCAACACCGCCAGAAAAACCCAGACCTCTGACACCCAAACCACGTATTCGTCCAACTGCAGATCTTCCTAATCTGGTCCGCGAGAGTCCAGCTTTACGTGCCAAACCTACAAAAACTTCCACTGCTAGATGTAGAACACCAAATTCCCCTGTTGACGAGAAAAAATGGCCTACTAACGGACAACGACTCCCTATTGCAACTGATGCATCTGCTACTCGAGTAGCAGCGGATAAATACGGCACATTACCAAGAAGAAGGCGAGATGCTGATCCAGATTCATCTCCAAAACACGAAAATACACCACCTTCCCGGAGACCCACTGTAGCTCGTTCCGTATCTTCGCGTTCTGTGACAAAAACGCGGGTGAGGATTTATGCCGAAAAAGTTTCGCAGACTGTTTTGTGTGGAACCGATATCGAATCGGCTTTTGCAGGAATCGTGCCAAATATTGAGAGGTAACTTTTCACTTATAGTAATTTAAAAATCTATTTCTTATTGATAAATATAATTTAAGAAATAAATTTAGATTAAAATAAATTACAATAACATTGTTGGGTCAAACGATGTCTCAATTAGATATTCATTTTTCAGTCGTATAGATGTCACTCGCTGTCATCGTGGTGTTCAAGCGAGCTCTCGCGACACTGAAAACGCGCGTCTGGTTGCGGCTGCCGTCGCGGCTGAGGCCGCAGCGACTGAAGAACGAGAGAGGAGGCTTCACGCTGAGGCACAGCTGGCTGCCGAACGTTCTGCTAGACTAGCGGCTATATCTGAACTGGAGAGGAACTCACAAAGACTGCTGGAACTTGCCGGCGCTGGTAAGACTTTGTGATAATTTTGAATCAGTAAAAGTGGCATGTTAGTTAATTATGAAAACATTACATAAGTAGTATAAAACAATGTTCCGTCCCGCCGTCTGTACGTTTAAATATTTTAAAGTATACAACAAATTTTAATGCAATTTTCATCAATGTACTAAGAATATGAAAAATGAGCTATTAAAAAAAACTTTTACATTTATAAAAATGCATATTATAAATATATTATAAATATATAAAGCGGAGAATTTAACTTTCTAGCCGGAATAAACAAGAATTTATCCTTTTATGTTTTGTTCTTCGATTAAAAAGTTGTTTATCGATCCTTATCGCACCTGTGTGAAGCATAGTAATTAAGAAATCGTGCAACTAAAACACATAGTAACTGATTTTTCTTTATTTATTTTTTATTTCAAGGTGATTTGACTAAGAAAATCCATTTTCATTTCGATTACAGGCGCCGGTTCCAATGCAGACGGTTGTCTTCGTGCCTTAGAAGAACAGTTGCGAGCCGCTGGCGAGCTCGCTACGAGACAGCGCGGCGAGATCGACGCATTACGGGAGCACTGTGACAAGTTACACGCGGTTAGATATCTTATCTCTCTACACTTATTATATGTTATTATTTCTACTTACTTACTTATATACTATATATATATATATATATATATATATATATTTATATTTATGTATACATTTATTTTAATTAAATATTATATTGCCAACCCTACTGAAATACGCTCTTGTTGCGGTTAACCAGTGAACTGTGAACCATAGCAAGCTACTGGCGGGCTGATTAAAAACCATAACATAAAATGGGAAAAAATATTTTGTTCATTATGCTTAACAAGAGTTTATTGCAGGTCGATTTTTTTAATCGCCAGTTTATTTTTAGCTGAAGTATTAATTAGCCAATTTTATTTTTCTTATAAACTTAACTGGTGATTGAAAAGTAGGTCCTAAGCCGATATAATGTTATAAAAGAATTGGCCTTATTTGTTGCTAGTTGCATTGTAACGACTTTTGGTTTTCTGTTAAAATCTATTTAATGATGTAAAGATTAAATTACTGTCAATACATATTATTTATATGATAGAATAAAAATGGCCATCTACACGGCTAAATGTACTTCGTAATTTAAAAGTCCAAGTTAACAGAGTCCCTCGTCGCCCCATCACAACAGGAGGCGTGCCACGGACGGGAGTCGTCTCGTGTGCTGTCGGCTCGGCTGGCGGAAGCCGAGCGAGAGGCGGCAGAGATGCAGGACTTCCTCGCCGCGGAGACCGGCGCGCTCGGGGACTCGCTGCGTGATGCGGAGGCCGAAGTCGCGAGGCTCAGTGCCGAGCTTGAGCGCAGGTATCACAAGTCATTTTTGCAATAAAAAACTTTATCGCGAATACTCTTTTCGGACCGATCCTTTGTCGGAGTTATGAAATATATTTATTGCATTGCAACAATATTTTTAAAATAAAATATATTAATGTCATAAATGTGTACCTTTCTACACACAGACGTGGTGAATGCCGGCAACTGGTGCGCATGTGCGAGCAGCGCCGCCAGGAGGCGCTGGCGGCGGGCGCGCGGGCGCGAGGCGGGGCGGGCGCGGCGGCGGCGCTGGACGCGCTGTCGCGGCGCCTGCGCGCGCTCACCGAGGCCGTGCGCGCCGCCTACTCGCTGCCGCACCACGCGCTGCAGCCCACCGTGTACCATAATGAAGCTTACTGCAGGTTAGGCGCCCGACAAAATACTCATATTGAGGTCTTACTTTTTAGAATTCGTAAATTGTGCAACAATTTACGAATTCTAAAATATATAATATATAATAATTCCAGTTAAATCTCATAATCTCATTTTCTCCTATTGACTAAATTCTCTCATCCGTTCGCACCTCTAGCCGCAGCGACAGCGGCGAGACCCTGTCCCCGGAGGACGAGTCTCGCGGCGGGCTGCTGGGCGCGGTGGCGCGCGCACTGCGCTCGGCCGCCACGCCGCTCGCACACACGGCGGCGCCCGCGCACGCGCACGACGACGAGCGCTCGCGCATGTCCGACGACAACGACAACTCCGCCGACCTTCTCGACTCGGAGACGGAGCCCTGTCTCGTTACTGATCCAGGTGATATATACTCTATATATTATGTGATTTTCGAGCAACATAATTATCATGGCAAATGAGAAATTGTTTGATGTGATTATAAATAGACAAGAAATAAGGGACTGATTAAAAAAAATCTCAGAATACGCGGAGGAATGGTGGTCGGGCGCTGAAGGCGCAGGCGCCTGGAGCGGCGAAGAGCTGTCGCCCGAAAGAGAGTCCTGCGGGGATATCGATAAAGGTGAGTGTCGCACAATCCGCTAATTAATCATTAGCGGATTGAACCCTTTTACTTTTATTTGTTTTACTTCTAACCGCTGTACACTATTATAACTTAATTCCACAAATTTGTGTTCGACAGAGGCGGACGCGTCGGTGGAGGCGGAGGCCGACGGGTCGGGCTCGGGCTCGGGCTCGGGCTCGGCGGAGTGCGCGTCGGAGCGCGAGTCGCTGCGCGCGCTGTCGGCCGCCATCGCGGCGCGCCAGCGCTGGGAGGCGGCGGGCGAGCGCGCGGCGCGCGGCGCGCTGCTGGACCGCGTGCTGGCGCTGGACGTGCGCCTGGCCGAGCTGCTGCGCGCGCTGGCCGCCGCCGCGCTGTCGGCCGGCGCCGCGCGCTCCGCCGACCTGCCCGCCGCCGCGCTCGCGCACGCCCTCCGGTACGCGTGCCACGCTCCCCTCGCTCCCCTCGCGCCCCTCGCGCCCACTGACGGTGCTTTACAGTTAATCGTAGATCTTTAACATTATGGGCGTTTATTAGCCTCCAACACGGGATCGCATTACCTACTTAGGGATTAACAGTAATTTTTGAACTCACTCACTCACCTTTTGCTATTTATCTCATACTTCTCACGTTTCCCTTACCTTTCCAGAGATAAAATCGAAGTGACCGAGAAGAACGTAGCAGATGTCGTGGTCAAAAAGCTGGCCGAGCTCGACGCTTGCAAAAACCTCATGGAGCAATACCAACAGTCTATAGAAGTGAGTTTGATAATATTTTAAATAATAACTCCACGAAGCTTTTTCTTAGATTCTATAAATTTCAAGAAAAGTATTTCGAACGGTTTAGTGTTAACATTGATATTGTATCTCTATTATTATTCAACCTATATAGTAATCCTATATGTAACACTTAAAACCAGTTTTATATAGTATATATTCCATTTTTTTTAGATATTTAAAAGCATTGTATGTGTTTATATAATAATTTCATTTATAGTGTACACACACATACACAATATTACACCAAATAATAATTAAAAATTCGAATTCATATCGTAGGATATTCAAATTATAGACATTGTTATTTAATATGAAATATTTAAAACTCATTTTATATTAATAAAATAAATTTAGTAAAATACATACATATAAGCAACTACAGTGGAATCCGTTTATAATGACATCGAAGGGAATTGACAAGCACGTCATAATAACCGGACGTCATACAAAGCGTTTCGTGGAAATTGTATGTAATTAATGTAAGTGTATTAATTTGTCCACGCTACTCTTATTTATCTTACAAATCGTCAACATTCTTCAAGACATACAAATATTGTATATTTATTGATCATAAGAGGAATTCCGATAGGTGATGATTGTTTAATATAATTAATATCAATATATTGTAATAGAGTAGCATTTTTATATCGGCTGTGTGTATGGTATGCATATTCGCCTCAGTCTCCACGTGGTCATTTATTCTAATATCAAAGTGTAAAACTATGTACGGCTGTGTTCCGGTGTAAAGTGTAAGTAAACCAGTGTAATTCAAAGTCAGCACAAGTCCAAGGGATAGGGATATAACATCTTAGTTCCTGCTGTAAGCGGAGCTTTGACAATGTAAGCAATGATAGTAGTTTATACGTCTTAAATTTATTTTGTTGCAATTTGGATGCAGGTTATTAAAAAAAAAATACAAATTTTTGGAACTGTTTACTTGTATCAATTGTAAAATGTAGAGTAGTGTTAGTACCGTTAACTGGTTTAATGTGAAACAGGTATTTACACCATTCAGGGCCTGCTTGGCGATCTCGAGTCAAGAATAAAACGTCAAGGTTAATATCCAATCACTATCAGCTTCATACGCACACATTTATTATTGTCTCTGTGCTCTCTCTTATTCTTTTCTCTATTTTTTATCTGTTTAAAAATATTTTTTATGAAACTATACATATATATTTTTTTAAATTATTTAAGTATTATGAAATTAAATATTATCTGTATTGTCTATGGTTAATTGAATTATTTTCCGTAATTATTATCTGTATCGTTTATTTTTCTTTAATTTTGTTTATAAATATATAACTATTTGTGTAAATATTTCGAACTAAAGAGAAGGCACAGACAACCACGGCTTAACTATGGGTTGACTCGCGACCTCCAGCACATGTATATAACCACATAATGTAAAAAAGTAATTGGCAATATATAAAGAAATCAAATATGTACATAACAAATTGTTATAATTTTATAATTATTTACGAATTTCGTCCAAAAGTAAATTGAAAAAAGTATCGGCTTAAAGAATATATATAGATATAGATTTAGTACATATGACTAAATAAACGTTAAATTAAAGGCAAGGTATCCATAGTGCTACAATCCATAGCTAATAATAATAATAATTGCTATATAAAACATGCATATTATTTGATCGCATACTATTATTTAACATTATAACCAAGCTTAGAAGTGCATACTTTAGAAGTGCAATATTATGTTTAAAAAAAGCCGTATAAGACTGCTTAAGTAGTACTAAATTTACATTTACTTTTGGACTATTTTTTCAATCTATTTTAGGCTTTAGCGCGGCATCACATTCAGGAAGCGCTTCCGCTTAGCGTCTGTGATTTAAAAGTTTCATGATATATTTTTTTTTCTTAGGCATTAAAAAGTCAGCTCGCCCAACACGGTGAGGAGGATGAAATGAAACTGTTCGAGCAGGTAATTTCTTTTGCGAAGATGACTAAAATCAATTTTTTATTTTATTTTTTTGCCTACTTCTTATTTTTTTTTTGGAAAAATATTACAGTCTTCGAATATAATCGAAATATAACTGAATTAAAAAACCCATTAGCATCTGCTCAGCAAAAATAATAATATATACAAGTATTTAATTAAACGATGTATATAGTTAATCTCATCTGTCCGTGTAGTCCGCTAAGACAGCGCTCTAACCCAGTGCGTGCGCAGGACGCGCGGCGCCGGCGCGCCTGCACGTAGCGCGACGCGCCGCACCGCCCCCCCGCCTGCCCGCTCCGCCGCAGCGCCCGCTCCTCGTTGGAATCTCGCTCAGGGGAGCGATGACACGATTTGATTAAAATCCAAGGGAGAAAGCGAAACGCGTAACTCGCTAGTTCGACTGTTGATCCTTTGTTCTCCTCTATTTCGTTCACTTGGTTGATTCTCTGATCGGTTCTGCGGTTCGTCCTCACCTCTGTATGTCGTTTATAAAGAGTCCACTTATGTGGCTCGGTATGTAATGATATTTGTCTTCGATGTGCTGATACAAAAATATTTTTAGGGTTAATATTGGTCTGGGCACCTGCGGAAGTAGCCGACTCCGAAACAATATTACACATTTATTTATTCTTCCCACCAAACATATAATTACAAAATTTTTCAACTTAGCTACTGGTTATGAGCATTAGTATTAATCAATTCGCTGAGAAAGGCTTTTTAAATTCCGCAATAGTCAATTAATTCGCAATTTACGTATTCGAATTATTTTATATATCCATTAATAATCCCAAAATATCTTAGTGACAAAAAGCAAATTATAATGAACACAATATCTTTATTAACCTTGATGCCTCCAGTTCAAATAATACGCTATTATTCAAAATAAAAAAATAAATAAAAAATCTCTTTGTCGTATTAAAATATAAGGACCATACATCTTAAGTTTAATAAAACATTTTTAAGATAATTCTACTAACTATAATCAAATACAGACGGTCAGTAAATTAACATATTATATTAATATTATTTAGTGATCGAAACATAGTACTGTAAGTCTTCGTATAAAATAACAATAATTAGATGACTTCTAGTATTTGACTAATCCGTAATGAGCATAATCTGTGCCAAGTTCATAATTAAAAAAAAAATCAAACTCCTAATATTTTTGTGAAATATTTTAATATTACACAAAACAAAAACAATATTCATGAATCCGCTATACCAATACCGCTTTCATTTCCTAATTCTGATTATCGATATCTTATTCTTGTTAAGTATTCAATATTCATGAAAACTAAAATAAATTGTAAGCCAAAAAGCTAGTTCACGTGTATATATCCAACGGTGTCAATATAATAGTTCAATATAAAGTCTTTATATATATTTGCGCTAATATATTGACTTAATTCATAAAAAAATATTTTGCTAAAATTATTCAAATATTGCCAGAATATATCCATGCCATTATAATAAAAAAAAAATCATCCGTCCCGCACACATTATATCAGCGCTTGCCATTTGATGACAAATAATTTTATTTAGAAAAAAAAAATATTCAAAATATACAGCACGCATATACGTAAACATGGAACAATTTAGATAGTCAAACAATGGTAACGTATTTATAAATTAAATATATTAAAAGTTTGTCTAAAAAATAAATTAAATTTTGAGTAGTCATTGGCTGAAGATGTAGTTTGATGTAGAATAGAAATAAAAACTAAGATTACACTTAGAAAAAGCTAAGCGTGTGAAGAGAGATAGAGATGGCTATATAGTGTTCCTGAAGATTATAAATATTATTTAAATCATGATTTTATTGATCTCAATGTGTTTTGTAATCAAAAATAATATTTCATTTATATGACCATCCTACCTATCCTACAATTATGTTTAAGGTACTAACAGTATCATTTTTATAACTATACATAAGGATGGGTTTTCATTCCGAAAAAGCATTTATTTTATGTTTGTTTTTTTTTTATATTTATTTAAAATTGGAACCATACATTAGTGAAAGGGCTAAATACGCAAAAAATCTACGCAAATCGTCTAGAATAAAGAAATTGGATCAAATACATATTCTTAATAGTAGATGACTTATGAAATAGTTCATTCCAACTTCAATGATAAAGTTGGAATGAACTATTTCCGATCGTGTCGGATGTGCCGTCCCATCGGATTATAATCGGAATAGTGCGTTTGCACACACTTGTGCAATGTATGTCCCGCGTAGTGGACTGGTCTCCGTTGAGATTAGCCGCCGTGTTCCAAATCTGTTAGGTTGACATCGTCACTTGGAATATGTCTACTTTATAGTGCATCGCGACAAAGCACTTCTAATGTGTACAGGATATCGCTTGAACATTAACAAACTTATTAGCTATTTGATATTGTAAAACGTCTACTATTTACTTGTAATTAATTTAAATATATCACGCCATATGATAATGTTATTGGTTTTCCATATATTGGACCTCACTGTAAGGAACTATTATTTATCTATAAGTATCGGTCTTTGCCTCGTATTTTGTTTAAAGCATAAGACAATATTTCTCGTGAATTTAAACAATTGCTACTTAAATAAATATGTAAAGAATACTACATTTATTAAATCACAATTATTAGTGTTTGTGTGCCATTAACGATTAAGACGTTACTTATGAAAATGTTTATCCATAATTATTTCTTCTAAGGTAATCAGTGTAGTAATAAAAGCGATGAATAATTGTTGTAAATAAAAAGTATAACATCATGTTTGATATTACAGTCTAGTCAATACAAATTGTCAAATTATATAAAAGTTAAATATAATTGAATTTTCTGTAATTCGAACATGTAAATAACATAAGTGATAAGATTAATAAATCAATATCAAACCTTTCGATGGATAATATTCGAGTCTTGTATGTTGCCTTTTTTTAATTAATTTTAAATAATGGTAACTCATTCACTGCCGAGATATGCTATTTATAAACCTTGTGGTTTAGAATATATAAACGATTATCATGACATTTCAATAATTCAGTTACTAAAACGAATGAGACTGATGTTGTATTTATGTTGATATTATGCAATAAAATTTGTGTTAAGAATTTCCTCTCAGAAAAAAATGAGTGATTATTTCTTTCGAAAAACTTCTTTTTATAGTTATCGCACGTTTGTTAAGCATTTTTTTTTACTATAGGAACTAGAAAGACTTATTTAAAATACTTATATGTTATAGTACAACAAAACATGCTTCGTCCGTTCATATGCCTGCTTTATGAGTAGCATTTTCATCATATAGATACGTTATTAGATGGCTAAATATAATACCAGTTATAATGTATTGCATTTTGACTGAATTGTCACATTGTGATGTACATATGTAACTTGTAAATAAAAAATCCCAAAAAGAATACTTGTTTTAATTGTTTATGTTTATATATACTATCCCTTTGCCATGCAAATAGCAATAATAAAATATATCAATTTAAAAATGAAACAAACAGTATGTTTAAAACATTTATTCGATACTCCATTTAAATTAATATTACATTTAATCAGATATACACAGTTTGAGTTATATGCCTCAGCCCTTTGAATTTGCTTGAATTTTTTTGTTAACCACACCCAACATTTATTTCGAGATAAGAATTACTTTTACCTACTTATTGCATATTGATACGTTCAGAAATAATGAAGTAGTTTATTTAAATAGATTTAACATGTAATAACCATAGTTTCTTGTCAGATTTTAACAGAGTTTAAATAACACTTGCAAAACAAAAAACATTTACAATTAACAAAATTTCAGCTATTATATTTCTAGCAAGTCGTGACAAACAATATTTTAGCTACATTAATTAACAACACAAAGGCTGAGGTTCTACTTAAGATAGTTTGGTTGAAATTATTAGAGTTACAAATGTAGTTATAAATTTAAATTAAATTCGTACCAAACACTGTCACAAGTAGATTTAAGAAAAATAAAGATTTTTTATTATAAAACAGCGATAAGAAAGTTAGAATGAGATTTTACAAGTGACAGCGAAGTGAATGCAAAATATATTTAAACCCAATGAGTGTTTAGCCTAAAGTATAAATATATCAGTCAGTGGGCTGGCGTTAGTCTATTTTCCTATCTACAATACAATAATAATAATAACTGAACTACCTTATTATGGACTAACTGTGAAAACGATACCTAAAAATTTTTTATCATAAATTACACATAATAAAGGCCATATAATATATATGGTTAATTAAATAGAACTTTTACAAAATAAAAAAGTCAAAACAGTTTTACATTTCAGTGGGTATAAATTCAGAAAAATGAACAATTATTAATTTATTAGGAAAAAAAAAAATACCTGATACACATTCGGATACAATTTTTCGAACAATTTTCACATCAGTTTCACTTATGACCTTCATGAAATGTATTCACTTTTACATACCAAAAAATTGTTTACAAAATTATACATAATATACTTTCATATTCCTTACGCCCATAATAAGGTGATAAATTGAAACTTACTTAACTTATTACATACTAAACGAAGATAAACTTTATTCACTTGTTCGATTTCATGTTATTCTCAATATACAACAATAAAACATGTATGCCACATACATAGTTGTAAAATGCACTTTAAATTCTTATATTTAATGATTTCTTTTATATAATTCATAATTAAATACATGGAAAGTTTTACTATAATATAAGGAATGAATGAAAAACCGTGTCCCATCGAATACTAATGTCATATTTTAATCATTTTTTATTAATTGTTCGTGTACATTCACATCTTTGCTTAGAGGATATCCAGAATTGAAAAAAGCTATGTTTGAGCTATTTATTTATATTATTTTATCGTGTCTAAATCGTTTTAAGTTATCTATATAATACTCGAAAAGCAAATACAATTATCTAAAAATGTATAAGCCACATATCTAACATCGATATATAAATTATGTAGACAATTGCGATCGATAATATGCATATTGTTCTCTCGTCACATCGCGATGCCGAATCCACTAAAATCACAAACCGATTAGAAAGTAAACCACTTTCAATACTGTTCACATCATCATCATCACCATCCCTCAATCTTAAATTTCAGTGTTGTCATGAGATCATCACACGAAACTAAGTAAAGTTAATTATTGTAATTTTTGTTGAGACAGATATTACTTTAATTATTAATATAATATACAAAGATTGTCCTAATTTTTTTTATTGATTATTAGAAAAAGACGAGTATTTGGCAAAAAATTACCTTTTGTCACTTTGCCTTTTATGTCTAAACTGCCTCACATAAACATACATTGCCAACTTTGTATCTGTTATTACACTGGCTCACTCAGCCTTATTTAGATATACAACAAAATCGTTGCTTTCCTCAAATTACCCATACGGGCACAGGAAAATATATATATTTTTTAGGCAATACATTTAAGGAATTTCCTTGAGACAATCCTAATTGTTACAAAAAGATAAAAACAAATATTACAAGCACTTATAAAATACACATATAAAGTGCAAAATCCAAAACAGTGCTAGTGAAATATATTTTTGCGTAAATTGGAAACCATAAAATGTGGATTAATTTTTAAGAAATTGCGTACAAAATTTGAATCTAAAAACGACGCCATCTGTTCACCTTTATGTTTTCTAGAACTATATAGATACAGAATTGCACAGTAATTTGAGTAATTAATAACAAATTTATATGAATAATGACAATTCTATAACACATAAGATTATATGTGAGCTTCGGGCCCGTCAGTTGCTTCTTCCACGACATTTATAAATTCAAAATATACATCCTAGTACTGCCCGCTAGCGAGACCCCTACACTAAGAAAACATCTCTTAGAAATGATGTTACACGCATATACGTTTACCATAAGGAAAACACGTTGTGACTCTGGCGTAGTATAAACAGACTCGGCTTGTCAATAGTTAAGAAAAAAGTGCCGACACACTTGACTCTCAAGAATAATAAATCTATCATACTCCACGGGAACACCGACCATCGTAAACGCACAATCTCAACCGATTATAAATAACAGTTAATAAAAACTCCACTACACAATAGCGGACATTAAATTCATTTACCCAAAAAATTCAGTAGGTGGGTTGCGAGCGGGGTCGCCGACAGGTACCTACGTGGAGAGGTAGAGGCGATGGTAGTCGTTGGCCCCGAAGGCGGCGTTGCACTTGGGGCACTTCCGCTGGCGCGTCTCGTAGCGAGTGCGCAGGCAGTCCCAGCAGAACACGTGGAAGCATTTCGTCAGCACGGCGTCCTTTCGCTTCACCTGGAAACACCGCAATAATGACATATAATGTATAGAAAAAAAATGGATAGAAGGCAATAGGGGCACAGAACATGGAATGGAAATTTGCGGTGCTGCGAAACGACTCGTTTAGTTAATTACTAACTAAATTGATGACTTGTGATGGTTTCGGACGTATACTCAGTTTCCGAGTCCTTAGTAATTCGTTAATTAATATTTTGATACCTTGCATGAAGGGCAAGTGAGCGTCTCCTTGTACTCTCTGATCTCTTCGAGGAGCACTTCGTCCATACTGCTGCCAGCTTGCTCCATCTTTTTCATACGTTCTGCTTTACGCCGAAGGACCGCCAACTCTTCCTAATATTAATAAATATAAAATGGTAAGTGGGTATACAAGGCACTATGAATTACAGTATTTTATGACTTGTCCCTTGTGTACATTCCAATAGCAAGAGAGGTAAAGTTTAATAAACAATTTGACCTTGAATTAACATGTAATTTTGGTCGACATTAAAATATTCTTTACTTTTCTTAATGTTATATATAAAATATTTGAAGTGCAAAATATAGCAGAGGTATTAGCAAATCGCATTGGATATGAACTTATAATTATATAAACAACATTCCCACGCGTCGTGGGTTCTGCTGATTAAGTTATATGCAGTGGCGTGATGAAATGTGCTCAATGAAATTAACAATAAAATTGATGACACTAAGTTTTAGTAATTCTTTGTGAATTTGAACCAAGTAAAAATTGTATTATTGTATTATGTAAAACGAGCCTACGCTGGCGTCGTACTTTATTCACTCGTTGAAACTTTAAACTAACACAACATTTGCAACATTGTAGTATTGATAAATGTTGAATGGTTACAAAATTATAACGTAACATATTTTTTTTACTCGAAATAATTAACATATTAACATTTTCATCCTTTATATTTTAAACAGTATATCGACGTATAGTTTAAGACCACTCACGTGTAACCGTTTAGTTTTGTACGCTTCAGCTTCGAGTGCGCTCGTCTTCTCGGCCACTACTTGCTGCGCTTCCTTCATCTGCGCGTGATATTTTTCTGTAACAGAATACAAACTTTTCTCTGTCAAAGTGTTTAAGCAGTACAATTATTATTAAAAAAAAATACTTGAATAATATTATACAAAGAG
Organism: Vanessa atalanta; assembly: GCF_905147765.1. Taxonomy (NCBI): domain Eukaryota; kingdom Metazoa; phylum Arthropoda; class Insecta; order Lepidoptera; family Nymphalidae; genus Vanessa; species Vanessa atalanta. The sequence goes on along the minus strand of NC_061876.1, from coordinate 3,375,262 downwards.
ACTTATCTATCTTTTATCTACACATAGTATAAAACAAAATCGTTTCCTGTCGTCTGTACGCTTAGATCTTTTAATGTATGTAGTATAATTAAGAGGAAGGTTTATATTTTTTATTTCATCTAGATAGGCTAATAGGTCTTTTAGTCTTCAGGTTGGTACCTGGTTATTGAATAAATAAATTTATAAATTAGATTATATGTATCTTTGAAAATGTATAAGTTTAAGTTTTCTGCCATTATGACGGTATTGTTTTTCAGAGACAGAGCACACATAGTCTGTGGGCATGTAGTATCTATTTATAATGTGTAAACGATGTTAAATTAAAACCAGTGGAAACAAATATTAAAGTGCTCAGTTTGATAAAGAAGTTTAACAAAGAGTTTTATTGAAATTATACCAATAATCAATAGTGGTCATGTGAATCACTCGTCATATAACCAATGCGCCACCAACCTTGGGAACTAAGGTATTATGTCTCTTGTACTAGTTACACTAGCTCACTCAAACTGGAACTCAATATTAGTAATCATTGCTTAGTAATAATATTTGACCTATCTTACATACCAAGATGCAGCTTAAGGTCTGCAGCGGACTGCGCAGACTCGATAGCTTTCCGCTTGTGCATCTCCATGGCCTGTTGCCGCAACAACAACTCCTTCTCCACCGCGGATAGAGTGTTCTGTAACAGGCGCTCCTTCTCCTCCAGCCGCCGAGCAACCAGCCCCATGGATTCTATCTGCTGATCGCGTGTCACCACCTGCGATACACGATTATCGTTGAAACTACAAAGATTAATCTGTCTACAGAGGACTAATATCTTTTTAACCATATGCCTGCTTCATATGAAACAATAGTCGTCTTACATATATAAGTATATATTTACGATTTGGTGGAATATTATATTGCTTGCCGATTATTAAAATATAAAATGTACTTATTAATAAAACATTTTTAACCGTAGTACATTACACATAAATACGTTATAATATAACGCGAGCTCGATCAATGTCATGCGAACTTTTGGAATTGAATCGCGCGGTCGGCCCGCTAGCGGTACCGTCAGCAAAATCGCGTCGATGCTCGTGAGACCTTAGAACTTGTTTTTGGTGTAGAGTCTTGCTCTTGATTTCTCACTCCATTATTTTAGAAATTAATTTTAGTATGACAATTTTAGTGATTAGATGTATCATGAATGGAGACAAGTAAATTTTGAGAAATAAATCACGAGAAATTATTTTGTCAATAAGAATCTACTAATTGTTCGCTCCTTCGCTTCACAACTGTCATTTTCGACATACTATGACAAAGATTCGAAACTTAAAGAATTGTAATCAGTGCTTGTTTCCATTACATTTAATTTATCATTATTGTTATACAAAACTAATACTACTATAATTCGAATATAAATTATTGCTCGTAACCTGCTCTTGTAGGAGTTGCTTCTCCTCTCTCAGCAGTTTGTGAAGGGAATTGGCTTTTATCCGTTCCGACATAAGCTTGAAGTTAGCGTCGTCTTTCTCCCGCAGCTGCTGGATAAGGCGTGAGTTCTGCTCCTGCATATCCTCGAATGCTTGCCCGGTCACTTCCATTTCATTTAGAAGGGCCTCCTCTTCCTGCAGATTAAATTGCTTTGAAAATAAAAAGTATAAGTCGCAAGGTTTCGTTCACGAATCGAATAATACACATAAAACGCAACATTACTGTAAATATAATATTAAAACAGAGTCATAGCGAAGCCCGATGACGATCGATCCTGTATTGCAACATGCGTCCCGTACTATTGAAGTTTCAATATTATATTTACTGTACAAAATAAAACAGCAAGGTCGCTCCAGTCGGAACGAAGCGATTGACATACAATCTGTCAACATGAACTATAGTATAATTATAAAGTGAAAACCGTTACCGTGAACTCTTATGTAAGCGATAGTAGTTAGTATAAGAGGGATCGTACGGCAGAGACCTGCGAGCCGGCGAAGGGCCTGGCGAAGGCGTGCAGCGGGTCTGCGTTGGGCCGCGCACACGACAGCTGCTTCTGCAGCTCGTACTTCTGCTCCTCCAGCTGCTTGATCTTGCGCAGCGCGTCCTCGTCCGCCAGCCGCCGCTCGCGCTTGCTCTCCTGCGAACGTTATTACAGCAATTATGTCCCATTCATCTGTCGATACTTTCTATTTTGCCATCTTTTTTAAAAATAAGACTATTTTTATGAAGATCCTCTTTGACAGGTTCTGTCGGGTTTGGGCTGGATTGATTGTTTTTAAATGATTTAATGTATGGCAGATATATTGAGTGTAACTACCATTATTGAATATCAGATTACACCAATAAAATAAATATAACCAATTACACTGTTACATGTTGAACTTATCTCTGTTAACTATGACTGTAACTCTAACTGTATATTATTTATATTAGAAGACGTAAAGTTAATGGTGGATATCGACATGAAGAAAGACCTGCGCCATTTTTGCCTTCTGGCGGTGATCTTCCAGTTCCTGCCGCGCCTTCCTCTCCGCTGCCATGAGCTGCACCTTGTCGCGCTGCTCTTTACTGACACCTTTGTACATGTCCAGCAACAACTTCAGCTCCTTTTGCTCGTTCACTGCTTTCCTGACGGAAAAGAACGCAAATTTAATGAATGTAACGTCAATTAACGTTAATTTCAGAATTGGCGGCAGAATACTTGATAAATACGCCGTATTCCTTCGATCAAACATAAATCCGATGATAGTATACTTTATGCTTACTTGAGTTGCTGTTTGAGGTCTTTGATGAGCTGGTCCTGCTCCTGCAGCTTGGCCCGGCCGTGCTCCTTGCCGCGGGCCTCCGCACACGCGCTCTCCTCTCCCTGCGGACATGTGGACGCAGCATTAGGGAACTGGCACTTGTATGTGAAAAAGTGACATGAGTTAAATAATTGGAAATAACCAATCATTAATTATTTATAGTTTCATAAAGCTGTAATAGATATAGCAAAAATGTGCTTGTATTTAGACTGGACTACCTCAGGATCGGGCTCCTCCTTTTTAACGACGAGCGGCTTTTCGTCCGGTTGCTCCGAGGGGGCGCCGCCTCGAGAACTTGCTTCCTCCAATTCTTTACGAATCTATCGAAATTAATTATAAACATGGTTTATCCTGGGTCAGACATATTAATAATAAGAGGTGCAACTAGCAAACTACCCAATACAACAATCCAGAGATTATAACAGCACTGGGTGAGTTGAATATGGTTAAATATTAGGAGTCTAAAATCTAAATCACTTTTCAAGCTACAAAAACTACCTTATTTAATTCTTGACTAGAATCTTTATATTTTCTCTTATACCGATGAACCTCCCCCTTGAGCTGTTGATTGTGATTCTGCAGCGAAGTTATGAGATGTCTCATTTCCCTGTTGATGGGACCAGTCTGTTCGTTAGCGGCTAGATTCTGTTCAAACTCTATTCGCAACATTTCATATTCTTTCCGCAATTGACCAAGTACATCTTCAAGTTGAATCATTTCAGCGCGTAGTGCCTTTTGCCTGGCTAGCTCTTCGCTCTGTAAAATTATAGTTCTTTCAGAATAGGTACAATACTTTAATCATTCAAAATAGCACTAATAGATAATTAATGTCCGACTTATAAACATTTTTAGCAGATTCTTAGTTAAACAATGATTTTTCTCTTCCTGTCCTTCTTGATTGACAAACGTCGGAAGACAGAGAATTGTTATATAAGTAAACCTGTTTTATTATTTATAATATTATCATCTGAGTTATCCTTATAATTGTATATGTTCTTAAAAACAGTTTTGACTTTGTGAGATTTATTATTATTCTTAAAATCAAAATTAACTGTCAAGATACTATTAAACATTTAATATAGTCATATAGAAAATACGGGCAAGCTTATTTGAATACTTCCATACCTCCATCATCTCAATCTGCCGCATGTGAAGGTTTTTGGCGCTCTGGAGTTGCAGACGAGTCTCATCAAGAGCTGTTTTCATCTGCATCGACTCATTGTAAAGCACCGAGAACTGGCTCTGCAGACACTTGTACTCGGTCGTCTCAACTATCACCGACTCCGGCAGTTGCCGGATCTATAGAGAATTTTACAATCATTGATAAATATTAGGTACAGCGTTTGATAGATATTGTGATATAATCGTAAACTCACGTCCATCTTCAGCTTCTCGAGCTCCTTGAGCGTGTCGCGGTGCTGGCGGTGCAGGCGGTCCAGCTCGGCCAGGCGGTTGGTGGCCAGCTCGCGCTGCTCCTCCAGCTCGGCCGCCACGTCCTCCAGCTTGGCGCTGGCCGCCGAGTGCGGCGCGCAGGCCGCAGCGCCCGCGCCCCCCGCGCCGCCCGCCGCGCCCGCCGCGCCCGCCGCCGCGCCGCCCGACTGGTGGTAGCTCTTCAGCTTTTCGATCGCTTCTGCGAGGTGATTTTCCAATTTGTCGTTCCTCGAGCGCACCTGAAAATGAGATACTTTTCTTAAAAATATTTTTAAGCACATCTTCTATTATAATTTAATTGTTAATATGTCGACAATGGTTGGTGTAGCTTTGATCTATAAAATGATGATTGACTACTTGATCTATAAATATTTTTTCTAAATATATCATCACCTGTAAAATTTAAACCAATTTCCCAAACATACTTGATAAGTAATTTAACATTTTAAAATTACATTATTAATTTATTTATATAATATTCATTATTTGTTATGTCCCTTGTTACACTGGCTCACTCACCCTTCAAACCGGAACACAACAATGTTCAAATGTTGAACAAACAAATATAAGCAGTAATAAATATGAATGTAAAGATGAAAAGCTATGGACCTTCATCAATTCATACTGCAGGTCATCAATCTGATTCTTGAGCTCGGCGTTCTCGGTGTCGCGGCTGTTGACGGCGTCCTGCAGCCGCGCCACCCGCAGCGTCATGGCGTGGTGACCCTCGTGCAGCGACGTGCACAGCGCCTGCAGCCGCCGGCTCTCCGCCGTCACCTCCTCGTTGGTGGCGCGGATCACCTCGTCCAGAGACGGCGCTGGAGCTCCTTCTGTGTTTGGTTAAAAAAAGGTTTGTTATATAAAACTTTATTGTACTATCACCATCATAATATTATTATTATTATATATATAATTTAAGCTCAATTACTTAAATGGAACTTATAAAATTTAAATTGGTTTATGGTGAAGTAGAATAAATGCTATTAGCTATTAGCTAGCCAATATTATATAGGCTATGTTCAATGTCTGAGTTGCTTCTATAATATATATAATTTTTTCATTTTTATCATTCATTGAAAGTTAAAAATTTATACTCCTATTAATTTATACGCCTTGGAAAGCATGAAAAGAATGTTGGCCCTGAGCCTGAATCATTCTGGAAATATGGAAATTTGCCATCCTATTTGATTTGAATTAAATAACTCTAATTGCACTCAGATGCTTACACTTGGACTGCAAAATGTCCTGTACAAATTGCACTGTACAATGTCCTGGTGGCTGCATTTTATGAAGATGATGTTTTCATGGAAAAATTGACCAAGAGGACATCATTATCATAATCATTTGGTAAAAAGCAAATTGTGTTTTTTAATGTAGTACAGTGGTAAGTTACCGCAGTTTTTGTGTTCTCTAGTTTTTAAATATCATTATTATTCTTCCTTTATATTTATTTAAGAAAGTCAGCAGAGCAAATAGCCTGTTAGTAAGTGGTAACCTTTCCCATAGAATCTGGCACCATAAGATATAGAGCTCACTCATTACATATACTCTATGCTGCCAGTTATGAAATTTAAGATGTATTGTCTTTTGTGTACCGGTACAGTTTAAGTATGCAAGACTTAACCTTCAAAAACAAGCACAGTTAAACCAAGTCCAAACTAGACATTACATTACATTTTACATTAACAGCCTGTAAATTTCCCACTGCTGGGCTAAGGCCTCCTCTCCCTTTGAGGAGAAGGTTTGGAGCATATTCCACTACGCTGCTCCAATGCGGGTCGGTGGAATTCACATGTGGCAGAATTTCGTTGAAATTAGACACATGCAGGTTTCCTTCACCGCCGAGCACGAGATGAATTATAAACACAAATTGAGCACATGAAAATTCAGTGGTGCTTGCCTCGGTTGGAATCCGAAATCATCGTTTAAGATGCACGCGATCTTACCACTGGGCCATCATGGCTCTCAACAAACTAAACATGTTGGTGTTAAAATAATCATGAATTGTTGCACTTAACAAATAAAAGTATTAAAAATTAAGCTAGCCTTACCTTCCCCTTCTCCTTTGATTGCTTTCCAGATCTTATCATTTCTCTGCTGAAGTCTGTCAAATGCTTGTAAGACTTTAGCCACGGCCCTCTTGCTTACTTGCACTCTATTCGCAAGCTGAGCATCTAATTCCTCTTTATCCCATGTCGACAACTGCATTAGGAATGAAGTTGTAGCTTCATTCTCATCTATAACATGGAAATTCGGGTTCAACTACTGAAATGAACAATATTAAACACTATGTACAATATATTAACCTAAATAAAACATATTGTCTCCATGATCTTACATAAAAAGATGAAGTTTGAACGTTGTTTATTATAACATGGTAATATGATCATTAATAGCACTTTAATTATTAGCATTCAATGTCATACTAATTTCATAGAATTGTGTGTTTTCTATTTCTATATATGCTTTATTTTAACTGTAAGAAAAATACAGATATGTTTAATTTATGATCGGAAGAGCTATTAATTACTTTTATTTTCTGATTCATCTGCTGTCTCTGCATCAAAACGTTGTAATAAAACTCTGATGTCTTCATTAAGCAAATTCCAATATCTATTGACTACACACAGCACCGCATCATCTTGAGTTTGTCTCTTTTCCAGCTGCTCAATCCTCGCTCGCAATTCTGCTTCACATCTATGACGTTGCTCAATTCTCTACAAATTATTGAATTGCTGATTTACTATCACAATGTTATTTACAATAAATTTCTTAATATTTTTAAAGAGTCAAAAGTATGGTTACTTTGTTTAACAAAAACTTAGTTAAAAAAAATGGATGTATGGGTTTATAAGCTATTTTTATTTCATAAAAACAAACATTCACTTATTCAATTAAAAATTGTTGTCTAAGATGTTATTAATGTAAAATATATAATATAACTTTATAAAATAACTGCAACTTTTAGAAGAAACATTATTATTCTTGTAGTTAAGTAATAAGCTATGTAATTAATTAATTTAATTTATATGGAAGACTGAATTATTTAATTAATATAACAAGGAGTATTAATAATCAGGAATATCTCATTTGCAATGTAATTAGATTACAAATAATATTGAAAGAGAAGATATTAAAAACAGCTGTAGGATCTGTAAACAGCTGACTGTCACATTATTTGTAGTATTCTAGTACTACTGAGTGAGATTGTATTGAACTCAAATGGTTTTTCATAATATGCACAATGATATTCAGTGCAAAGGATATTACCTGAGCCAATTTTTTGTTTTGAAATTGTAAGACTTTAATGTCCATCTCTTCAAGGGTTGACACTGGACCAATAAGGTGGGGTTCAAAATGAACTTTCTTAATCGGTGGTTGATTACTGCCATTGCCACCATCTTCTGCTGTACGCTTCGACATCTTGATCTGAAAATCAAACGAGAATATCGTAGTTTATACAGAAAACTGTACTTATTGATTGACATTACATCGACAAATATGAAAGTACATCGGGTGTGGGTGTTTTATGTGTTAGACATGTACTTTAAATTTTGTCGGATACTATACATACCTGCTTGTCAATATTGACAACTTGAAATTTGTAGTTTTTAACGTAAATCTAAATTAATAAAGGTTTTATATGTGTGAAATACAACATAACCTTTCATTTTCATAAAAAAAAAATCGTTTAACATAGAATGAATGAATAAAACCGAATATTCAATTGCAATACCAATACCACCTCAGCTAGCATAATCAGGCCACAGATTACCGCTAAATTCACAGAGTTGCGTTTATACTTGTCAAAAATTTAAAGCCTCTTTAGGGTACGACAAAATAATGTTTTAATATGTATATTAATAAACCTATACTGAATTGTTTAAGATAAAATCTAAATATAATATAAACATAATAAAAAATTAAGGGCTGTAAAATCAAAATATGTGAGACAAATTATAATAAGGAATAGTGAGTGTTGCTATTCGATAATTCCGAGTAACAATTATTTTTTCTCTTTCAAAATTCTTATAGCATAAAGTTTTAGCTTGGGCATTTTTTATTTTAAATCTCTATCAAAATTGATAAAGTTGCTCTTATATTTATAATAAAAAAAACTTAAATGCATTTTAAATAATTTAATTTCCTGAATAAAAAAACCAACCGCAGCTTATTATTTAAATTATTGAGCTTAAGACTTAAATTATAAAACTATACAAAATATATATTTTATATAGTATTTTATATAACCATTTATAAAGTAATATATTTTGTAACTGTAAACGAATAATCCGTTCTATATTAGCCATTCATGATGCTCCTGTATTGTATTTGATCTTGAAACATTTTAAGAAAAACTTGGTATTTCTTATCATGGTACGATTTAATTTTTAGATTTGGCTTCACAACATCTGCCATTCCACCCATACTTTGAATAGCAGCCTGCACATTGTTAAAATAACTCGAAGCACATGCTCCTAGAATTGCTGCTCCCACCAAAACAGATTCTTTTTCATGTGGTTTCAATACAGGTAGTCCAACTGAATCTGCTTGTATCTGAACAAATAGAGGGTCCTTTGTGATTCCACCACACACAGGTAAGGATTTGAATGGTGCATAACCCGCCTGTTGCAATGCATCTATTATATGTCTTGTGCCATACTGAAAAAATAGAAAAACATTCATTTTGATATTTTAATTATAAATAAATTATAGGTAATTTGTTGTGTAAGTTTACCGAAAGAGCTTGAATAGTTGCAAGATACAACAGTGCCAAATTTTTTTCACTATGGTTGATAGTTAATCCAACAACCATGCCTTTCATTGCAGGATCAGATAAAGGTGAACGATTACCATGAAAGTCTGGCCAGACATGAAAATCTTTAGTCAGCAAGCTTACATCTTCAAGACCTTGATTGTTAGCCATTTGTGTCAGCAATTTTCTTAAATGATTTCTTGCACTAAAAATAGTACAAAATTTTAAGAGATATATTAAAGTTTTTATTGAGTATATAGTAAAATTATACTTTCATACTTTTGAAATAAAGCAATCTAGTTTTAAAAGAATACCTACTCTCCTGAACTGCAATTATTTAAAAGTTTTGCTCCAGCTGAGTGGCTAGCTATGACAAAGTCCAATAACATTCCCGATGAACTTTGTCCCCCTTCATTTAACCACATGTTAGGTACCATTGCACTAAAGTAAGGACCCCAGACCCCTTTGACCATAATTGGTTCAGTATTAACAGCCATATGACATGTAGATGTACCACAAATTAAGCCTAGTCTACTTGACATGTTGTCATCAATATTTTGTCCTTTCGCTCCAATCATACCCAAGCCTCCTGCGTGGGCATCAATAATTGATGTAGCTACCGGTGTACCTGGCAAAAGGTTTAGTGATCTAGCTACTTCATTTGTAAGGCCTCCACAGTATTCACCAGGCATTAAAACCTTCTTTCCAAGTTTCTTAAAATCTTCATCAGCTAAATCATCAAGACCAATTTGTCGCAAAAAGTCCATATTCCAACCTCGTTTTCCATCAATTGAACATTCATAATTCCATTTACATACCAATGAACACAATGAACGACTCATTGACCCAGTTGCCTTCCAAGTAAGGAAATCGGGAAGATCAAAGAAGAGTCCATATTCAGGCCACTGGTTTGGCAAATTTTTCTTTAGCCACAGAAGTTTAGGCATTTCCATTTCCAAGCTGACTTTACCACCAACATATTCAAGTATTCCATGTCCAGTTTTATTAATAAAATCAGCTTCAGCCTGTGCACGATGATCCATCCACATTATAATATTTTGTTCATTGTTACTAGAATCACTTACTGCTTTAGGATTCCCGTTTTTATCTAATGCTACAAGAGAGCATGTTGCATCAAATCCTATACCTTTTACATTTTCTGGATCAATATTTTCTACAACAGCCTGTAAAACAAAAAATATCATTTATAAAAACATACACTATTTTAAATAACATATAAGTAAATAAATATTAATTATGACCTTTATAACATATTCACAACATTCCCACACATTGTTTGAAGATTGTTCATAGTAGTCAGCTTTTGGTTTCCATGTATGTAAATTTTTTACTGCTGTCTTTATTATGTGGCCAGATTTATCCACCAATGCCGCTCGCACACTTCCAGAACCAACATCGACACCAATAAAATATTTTAGATTCATTTCTTTGGATAGCTCACTTCAGTTTATTTTTCTACAATGCATTAATATATTACAAGTTACAATAAACAACTAAAGACAGTTGTTTCCTGATATTAGATAAAGTATTTTGAAAGCATTTAAAAGATGTATTTGTATTAATATTTCGAAAATAATATATCTTGTTTTTAATTTAAAAATGTATACAATTCACGTTACGTACCTTATTGTATATAAAATAATTAACGTCTATAAACATAATATTATTCAAGCATAATGTTCAAGATAAAAGGAGTAATAAAATAACGACCTTGACTTTATAACGCTAAGATAAAATAAAGGAGCTATTTATTTAACCTCTACTCATCATAAACACAAGTATAACCAATGATACTGTACATGTAAAAAGAAAAGTATAATATTACGATTTCTATTAATTATGTACATGTACATAATAAATATACACTTAATAAATAATTATTGCTATATAGTACTGTTTTTAAAAACTTGCAATGCTCAATCCTGAAACATATATATCTTTTAAATTTCGCGCCATCGAAAGGTAAAACTATTGATTTGTTTTAATATTCACCATAGTAACTTTAAAATTATTAAGCTTCCATTACACGTTGGGTCGATTTAAAGTCTGAGGAAAATTCTTCGAATTACAATTTGTATAGAAATTACCAAGAAAACGTGTAATTTAGAATGACAATATTATTTATTACCATAGCGGGATCGTGTCAAAAACCTGATTGCATGGCTTTAGTGCGATAGTCTCAATCTATGGAAACATCTCTCATTGTGACTCTATAAACGCTTGTAGTGTTCTTGTGAATTGATATCACATCTCTAGCTTGCTTTATGTGTTTGGGCGTTTAATTTTTTTTTGTGGCTTTGTCCTGTTCTTGTAGAAAAGCGTATAATAATGTTGGGTAGCACTAAAAGTGTGTAATTGAAATCTATTATAGTATATATAATCTATGTTTCTGTAGTTTGTTACGGTAGTGCCAACTGCTGACCGTCAAATGTCAAGTACAAATAATAAAAAACCACAAAACTATGTACTTGTTTTGTTCCACATTGTTAAAAGTGTTTTAAACCTAAAAGTTAACTTAATATCTTTTCGGTTTTAAAAAAAAACTACATTTCTATAAAATCATTATAAGTTTAACAGCGTAGATATGGTGCGCTTTAAAAATAGGTAACAATGAGAATATCTTTATTAAACTACCATAACTATAAATTATGTTGTATTTAAAGTATTAAATAAAATATTTGGAAATTTTTAATATTTCAATTTCAGGTACATAACTGTCGAAATAGTTTCACCAACAGTGCCAGAGTATAAAGCTCTATCATTGAAATCAAAATTGTTTAATGATATGATCTTTGAAAAAATCCAGCAGTTACATGGCGATTTTGGTGTAGCAGCAGTTAAAAATGGATTTCTAACAAAATATTGTAATGAAAATACTAGGATAGCAATTATTAGATCAAGACATGGCCCACATAGGTTTGTCACAAGTAGTTTACCTTTTATTACTAGAATAGGTAAATTAGAAGTTAGTTTAAAAACTCTCCATGTGGGTGCCACCTTAAAACACAGTTTTAAGTTTATACAGAACCATCAACGGTTATATTTAGAAAATATGTGGTCAAAACTAAGAACTGATGAAGAAAGAAATGCCTTTGAAGTTGCTGTAAAGGACTTTACAAAAACTGATATCTCATTAAATATTGAAAGAATTGCTTATTTTATTTTTTTATTTTAAAATATACAAAATCTTAATATACTATAAATATATTTATCCTAAATTATGCACTGAATATTCAATTCCTAAGTATATACCAACATGGGTAAAAAAATATAAAAACAATTTCACTGTTTACTCTGTGACAAGTTTTATTTTATTACTTAGTAACTAAATAAATGATTAAAATGGTTGAATTTTTCTAAAACTGAGGACCCACCAAATTTCTAAATTGGAACAAGATTGTCAGAATATATGTTATATGGAAATATGTTTTGAGAAAATTATTGAATATAGTTCCATGATTTTAGTTTTAAGCTTAATTATCAATTTAATGAAATGCCTAGCCACTAAATTCTTTCAACCATCGTCCTGAATGACATCAGCCCCAACATAGACAGTGACATTTACATCAAATATTACATGCACTTCCTTGTGATGACTATATTGTGTGTATACAAATCTCCAATACTCATGGTAGGCTTTAAATTCAATAAATAATTCCTGCTTCTTTTACTACTCTATAGTACTTCATGTATGGCATAAATATCTCAATTAAATTTTATAATACATTATATACAATAACAAATCCAATAGAAAGGTTAAATCTACAAATGTACACAACAATACTCCCTTATATTAATATTGTATTTTACATTTTATGAAATTAAACATAATGACAAATAAGATTGTTACATATAAGTTACTCTATGCAACATAATATAGGTATATTTGTATATGATTCTTTTAATGGAAACAAATACAATTTTTTAAATTAATGAGGTATAGCTAAATATAGTTTTTTTCTTAATGTAGTTTCAATAAAAGGCACTTGATGTTGCTTCAGAAAAGTGCATAGATGTGAAACATAATCTGTGACTTTGGTAAAGATATCACATATTTGTTCATGCTCAACCCTCTTCTTAATAAGCAGACATAAGGATTGAATAAACAATGAACCTTTATCTTCATTTCTAAAAGCTTCATACGAGGGAGCTGTGGCCCAGAATATAAGGAAGTGTGACTTTTTCAAGTAGAAACCTGATCTAGGACTGTCAGCTACTAGTTTGCTATAGATTTCTGGTTCTGATTCAATTTGACATGCTTGGATGATTAAGACTTTAGGTATACCATGAAGTTGAACTGCTTCATCAGAGTCTAATAAATTTTGAATATCTTCAATTTTTATTTTGGTCGAATCTGCGGCATATACATGTCCCCTTACACCATGAGAGAGTATACAAAGCATAAATACACTATCTTCATCACAAATGTGTTTCTTAATTACTTCTTTTATAAATTGAAATACTTCAATTTGATCCAAATTAGATTTACTTATTACTTCAAAATTTAACAAGGTCATTGTCTCTTCTAAAGCTATAAGGTCATATGTGGATCCTACACGATCGGACAACACTGCAGATGTTCTGTGCTTGATACTGTCTTTTGATGGATGAAATTTCTCTTGATTTATAATACAACATACACCAATTCGTTTTAAGTTCTTTAAAGGATAAGCATCTGTTCCTAATTTACTTCTATCTGATTTAAAGATTGAATTAGGTTCTTCCTCTAATTGTAACTGATTGAAGTACTCAAATGTTTCTTTAAAATCATTAACAGTTGTTTTACTCTGGATTAGAGAGTCATTTACTCTGGAAGTAAGTTTATTATCTACACAGCTCATTTGTTTTGAAGAATCCAGATTGTTTTGGCTGTTTATCTGGTTCTTTATTTCTCTTAAAATTGTTGCATATTTACCAAAATGGCTTAAGTTATCAAATATTACTGCAAGTTCTTCAATGTCATAGTTACCATTGTACTTCTTTGTTTCTTTGTCATATTGTCCTAATAATATAAATTTTTGACTCATAAGTTCCAAGAAAATAATTTCACACATGTCATGCTCTAAGATATCTATTTTGTATGAAATTAATGTTCTTTTAAACTTTGATAAATGTTCCAATGTCATATTTTCACATATTTTATACAAAGCTTTTTTAACAGGATCTATGTAGACCGTAACATAAATATTATCTGGTAAGTAATGCTTTTTCACATTAGAGACATTAAAGCCCAGTTTTCTGATTACCTTGTAAAGCCTACAAATAGCGAGAGCTTCTAGAAACTCGTATCTCCAGGTAGATCGAGACTGTGCATAAAGTGCCCAGTCGTACAGCAAGTTCATATTATTGGCTTCAACATCTTTTGTAACTCTTTGGTATAAAATCAATCTCTGAAGTGCTGTATCAGGAGTATCATATAAAAGGAACACCAAGGAAACCATATCATAAGGATTCACATCTTTTTGTAATTCTGATAAAATGTCAATGTTGATATTATTTATATTTGTAAATAAGTTATCCACAGGTTGAGTTACAGTGTCTGAACGTAGCATTTTAAACCTAATTTAGGACCGATATTAATAATTAAAATCAATTTATTACAGTGTTCTAGCTGAATAAATCTTTATTATAGATATAAAATCTAAATATTAAAAATTAGTCAAATAGATAAAAAATTGTTATACGACTTTTCTAATAAGGATTGATACGTTATAGTAATCTTCATTTAACTATGAATCACTGTGAATCACTATTAATATTTCTGGCACTACGAAATTAAGTGTATTTACGAAAGCACTCCAAACTTGAAAACACAGGTTTACGGTACGTGACGTACGTTTTGATCATTGCAAAGCCTCGTTCAGTAATCACTACTTTAAAATAATATTTTAAAATAATATCTACAAAGTGATTTTTGATGTCTACAATATATAAATAGAGTTAAAAAATCAGATATATTCAATAAAAATGTTCATAAGGTTATTTTAATATTTTCATAACAATATATTATATTTTAATTTTTTTTTCGACGAATACGATACGAGATTTCCGAACGTTCTTCTTGCTAATTTTTCTATTCGTCACAGTGTATGTTAGGGAAAGGGAATTCCCTTGTTGCTTCCAAAGGAATATTTTTATTTCCCATTAATATGCTATTGATTTTATTTATATAATTTATCTATTCTTATTAAATTGCTTATAAACACAATAAAATAGATAAATATTTTCTTCTGTTCAAATATTATTTATTATAAATACGCATTTTTTTAATTACTATTAGTAATTTATTAGGTAACATACATGATTATTGTAAAGTAAGTATTTCTTTATATAATTAATCACAACATGCATCAAATATTCCTGTTAAAGTTAAATGTAAAATATAACAATACTGAAAATATTTTATTATTAATAATGTAAAAGCAAATAAATCTAATTACTAATAATAAATTATTATTATGATATATTAATTAATTATTATTCAAGAAATTTAAATGTTAATTATATTGATGACAATTGCTATTAACTCTACGACGTCGTCTTCGTCATTGATTTGGATTTTTCCTTTGTATTTGAATAGTTTGCCTCAGTATTATTTACTAGTCTTCTTGGGATTCTGGATTCTCGAAGTCTCCGATGGCTAGGAGCTTGCGAGTTGGGCTTTGATTACGATGGCTTCAAAGTGGTTCAACAGTGCCTCGTCGACAAAGAGCCGATTAAACTGTGCGCGGTCTTGCTCTTTGATATCATACGTGAGGATTGGCGTTATTGGGTGTATATTCACCGCATTCTGTCCCACCGGTAGGTGATCTCTTAAGTCTTTATTTGCCTCTGCTGCTGTGGTAGTGACTATAAAGTCTTTAATTATTCAAATTGCGTATGATCCAAACTGTTTTTCCATCTTGATTCATTTTCGTCTAGGGGTGTGATGCCTTCGGTGGCTGCCATAAAGCGGATCAGCTGTTTCTTTTTTATGGTCACTTAAAAGTCATTATTGTAGATAGTAGCCACTATCTATGAGTTATTTATGTCTCTGCTTTAAGTCTCACCGTTATCAATCTTATTTGTTGCTTATTAATAAGCGTTAAAGATGTTGCTATATTTGGAGATCTTTGGGGCTTTTGTGGCAGTTTTATACAGTATTGCCACATACTCGACGAAGACGATGGCCATGTTGCTCGCAGGTTAAATTAATTTTTAAAATGTGGTGGTGGTTGCTGTGGAGCTTTTCTTTTTTGGTAACTTACGAAATTGCTTGATAGATAATGTTGATGAGACTATTGTTGTCGGTTTTTTCTTGATAAAGGAGTGAATGGATAGGTAAAATCACCTATCCATTCAGTTTGGGTTTGGAGAACTTCTTGTTTGACACGCTCATATCCACTTTGGTTGGTGTATTTGGGTGACTGACGGGAGTTAGAAATTTTGGTTCCTTTCTTTGTACACCCGGCCCTCAATTTTCTGAGGCTTTGAAGCACCCGATAAAGTTTGCTGCTTCCACTTTGCTTTCTTCAGGTCCACTATCAATACGCCCACGCTGAAGACCTTTGGAGTGATTTGGGGGTCTTTAGCGGCTTCAAATAATATCAAATTAATTTTATTTAAGTTAACTTTACAATGAAGTATTTTTGAATCCTCAATATTTAAATACTACCACCTTTTCGGAAAGCAGCCTCCAGCCAGAACAAACAAAGAAACTCGCATACTTGGTCATTTCAAATAAACAGATTTACAATAATTAGGGTCCTGTCGTGGAACCCGAACCTTTATCCAGGTGTTTTTTTCTAAAAAGTATTATTTTAATGAATAATAAGATTTATTTATTAATTTAGTCTTAATAAACTTTTTAAATTTTGTAAATGGTAAATTGATTATATTTTCCGGTTTCTTATTAGACATGCGTATACCATTGCCCAAAAACGTTCTCTGTACTGTATGCAAACGGAAAGTACAAGTTACAAGAGTTTACAAGCTTATTCTTATTTCTTTTATTGATAGTATGTATATCAGCTTTTATGGATTTTTTTTGTATATTCTTCTTTATGAACATTATGTTATCATAAATATATTGTGAAGCAGTGAATAAACCTATTTCTTTAATTTTTTCGCGTAATGATGTCCTAGAGCTAATATTGTAAGTAGTTCGTATAGCTGTTTTCTGCAGAATAAATACTATTTCAATATGCATTACCCCATAACAACATTCCATATGACATATGAATATTCTGCCTAACGCAAGCGAAAGCTTTTGATAAGTCACAAAAACTCCAATAGCATTTTGTGACTTCTCCCATGCATCATAAATTTGCTCAATAAATGCTATACCCGTAGTATAGTAGCCGAACTTCTGCTAACTTGGTGAGTAGTAGGCTCGCTTGGGAGTACTGAGACATATCTGCGTTTCTGTTTATTAGGAGGACTGTTTTGCTGTGTGTGCAAATATTCTAAAATCAATTTAATAATATATAGATTATGCTTATCTAAGTATCAATAACAGATAATATATTCATCAAAAAATTTGCAATCAATTTAAATCTGTTTCGAACCGTAACTTTATGCATATGAGTGAGTAGACACTTATGGAGATTTGGAGACTTATAAGAAACACACAAGATATAATATATTATATAATAACACATATTGTTTAAATTATATATATATTGAAACAATACGTTTTTCTCAAATTTTCTATTATTTATTATATTTTTAGAACCAGTAGTAGGAATTACTAAAAGAAAAAAAAAACAAATAGGCTAACCTCTACAACAATGACCTTTAATTTACAATAACAATCAATCTACCATTAAAGAAAATAAGGACATTTAGGTCTAATTTCACCAAACTATGTTTGTTAAATCTTAATCAGTAATTTACTAATGAGTTGTTAATAATTAACGGGCTGTTATATCATTAAATGTCCCAGGAACAAAATTTAACAAGCCGTTATTAAACAGAACATTTAACTGAATGGCTTGTAAGTTACTCACTCTTATTTTAAGCAACCAAATTGAAATGCTTATTTGTGACATGTCATTTAGACGAAGTTCGGTAATATTTTATCTAGTCGTATAATACGTCATTTGTTGTGCTGCGCGACCAATTTCAAAAATCGTTAGCTCCGAGTGATTTCAATGAAATGTTAACTACTTTTGATTTAAACCGATTGAAACGTCAAATAATTATAACATGGTAATATTTATTTTTGAGCTGAGGTTATGCAGCATTATTTTGTGCTCTTTGATTGTGTTTGTGGTGTGCTTCTTATTGAATATAAATAACTATGTCAAAGAAAACACGCGGACCGAATTTTTCGTCAAATGAAAAGGAAATCCTTGTTCATTTAGTTACAAAATACAAGGATCTAATTGAAAATAAGAAAACGGACGCAGTAACTACTGCGATCAAAAATGAAGGATGGAAGAAACTAGCGGAAGAATTTAACTGTTTGAGTTCATTCTATGTTCGAAACGTAGAACAATTAAAAACCTGTTGGGATAATATTAAACGCACTACGCGAAAAGACAAAGCTGCGACGAAAAAAAATAATTTATTAACTGGTAGGTTCTGATATTGTTTTTTGTTAATAAAATATGAAGTAGTACTATGCAATGAGTACTAATTACTGGTTTTCTTTCCAGGAGGAGGGAGGTCCGATATTCCACGATTATATTAAGTAATCTAAATTTTCTAAAACATTATTTTCGAAAATAAAATTGTACGCAGCGTCCATCTTGAGTTTAATTGTCTGTTACGGTCTAACGGACGTCTACAGCGGTGATTAAATTTAACGGCTTGTTATAACAAATAAACACGCGTTAACTCGTGGTGGGACACTCGATAACTTTAACAGTCCGTTAACTGACTTAACAATACGTTAAATATTTAACAGGGTATGGTGAAACTGGACCTTAATCTACTAGACAAATAACCATCAATAATAACACTATACAGTCAAAATGATAATCGCGATCCAGGATCCAATGTGTCTGCCGCCAAATAACTCCCGCCTTTTTTTTTAAAGGGTGTTTGTTTGACATGGCGCAGATGTCGCTCGGCTAAGATGTTTAGTCCAACAATATTATTATTATATTATCCTATCAATTTTCTTTAGTGGGCTGGAGAGATATTATTTTTTTATGCTATTTTATCTGTTCGTTAGTTATGTTTGCTCTCCGTTACCCTCTAATTCAATATTAAATTATTACAATATAATAAAAAGAATAGAAACGAACAAAAATAAACTTGATCTAACAATGAAAAACAGTGAACGAATATGAAATAGAAATAGCAAAAAATAATTAAATTATTGGTCTCCCCGCCAACATAACAGAACATATTTTATATTAACCCCCTTATAATGTTGTGATGACATGTAGTGTTTGCTGTAGCCGTTTGTGTTCTGTGATTGATTTTGACAGCCGCTAAAGTCTGAACAGTTGTTATTGTATTTTCATTAAGGGGTTATGTTTTAGCCTAATTTTAATTGACATGAAAATAGTAAATACATTAATGCAAAGTGTAACATTTTATGTTTAAGATAAAATTATGTCTGCATCTAAAGCAGAAATTTTGAAATTATATAAGAATCTAATGCTTTATTCGAAGACCCTGCGGTTTACGGATGTAACATACTACAAAAAAAGGATATCGAGTGAATTTAAACGTAATAAAAGTTTAAGTAAACCGGAGGATATCCAATACGCACTCAAGGTATTAAGTAATTAGTTGTCTAGTTATGTATTTCCATTCATTCATTCATCAACGGTTAAAGTTTCACTGTTGTATATAGGCCTGCTCTAACCACTTTGACCGATCCTGTGTTTTTGAGTTTCATGTTATGGTTCCAGTTCTTGGTCCCAAATGGACTGACGTCCTTTTTTTCAGAGTTTAATTTTATGTTATATTAAATTGTAATGATAGGTTGTTGATAATCACCTCTATTCTACAGTTGCATAACATAGCTTCCTAAAACTACTGCCAAAAAAAATAATTATAATTGATTTGTAAATATGTATTGGCATCATTACAACATGTATTTTATAGTTTCATATGTTTAAGTAAGCATATTGTAAAAAAAAAAAACTTCATAATTTTAACATTTAGTAACTTTTTAGATAAAGATATATTTCAAAATATATTATATTATTGATTATGGAGGTATGTTTTTGTTTTATTTTTCAGAAAGGAGAAGCCTTGCTTCAACGTGGTGCTATTGTCTAAAATGCAGAGTAGAGGGACTTGCCTGTTAATCCAAAGAAGTAGAGCATTATTCAATATTTGTATAGCATCAAAGCACACTGTAGACTATTCAAAAGTTCCAAAAATAAATGAAGGTGACCTGTCAGAACAATTTGTTAGGGGAAGTGGTCCAGGCGGTTCTGCTGTGAATAAAAATGCTAATTGTGTTGTTCTGACACATATACCATCTGGTAATTTTTTTTTCTAAATGCTTATTCAACTTGTAGGTAATAAAAACTATTTTCATTATTTAAAGGACTTTACAGAATTGATGAATTTTTAAGAATTATTACAATTTTCCATTTGATCTTCACAAGTTGGCTTTTGTGTATTCACTTCAAGTACAAGCTTTAAGTTTAATTGTATGAAACATTGATAATATTCTCTAAATAAAAAAACCAACCCCATAGTAAAAATACCTCTCCATTATTATTCATCTTATTGAAAATCCCATTTGATTAGAGTTTAATAAGGGTTTTTAATTTGACTTCATGTATAATTTTTGTTTTATTTGCAAGGGAAAACAATTAAATACTGTATAGATGCTGCATGGTAAATGAAATAACAAACTGGGAAACTAGTTTTATATGAAGAGCTATAAATTGAATTTAAAAAATTAAATTTTTATTTTAATATAAAATAATTAATTTTTCCAGGGTTGACTGTAAAGTGTCATATCAGTAGATCCCAAGATGAGAACAGAAAAATGGCGCGAGAAATGTTAATCGCGAAATTAGATGTAGTCATCAATGGTGAAGACAGTGTAGCAGCACAGAAAAAAAGATTAGAAGCAGATAAGCATAAGAAAGCAGATTATAAAAAGAAAAAAAGAGCTCAACTTAAAGAAGAATGGAAAAAACGTGAAGGGTTAGCTTAGCTTTAATTGTCAAATTTCAAAATATGTAACTATTAAGTATAAAGTTTATAGGAATAGCAACTTTAGTAAATCTGCAAAATTATAATAATTATGAAAAAGTATGGTTTTAATTTATTTTACTCGCTTTAAAAGATGGAGAATGAACGGTTGGTCAAGATTACAGGCTCAATTTCATTTTGAAGGCATAATAGTAATAAGATATTAATCATTACTTAATGATAAGTCGTGGCAGATAACTTTTTAACTTTTATTTTTGCGATAATTAATCTCAAAATAGTAATTTAACAACAAATGTTGTAATAAATAAATATAACAATTGTTTATGCGTGTTGAATGATATAGGGAAATTATGAAGACGACATAAGTTATCATTAGCAGCTTCTACCTAATGCCTTATTATATGTATGGAATGAGTTAATAAAATTGGTACTATCATTATATTTACTATTCGAAGAGAATATGAAAACAACAACATCATTAATAACGTTGATTAATAATCACAGTTACTGATAAATATTTTTATTTTTGAATTGATAACTCAACAAATAGATGTGTGGGCTACATTATATTTATATGTATTCAACATTTGTCTACTAGTACAATGAAATCCAACACGGTTGTTTGGTCTTAATTTTCCCTAAGGTGTGCCTAAATGCAAACAAACACAGATTTGCAGACAGTTTGGTTTTGATGACAACATTGATTTTGTGTGATCGATTGGGTAGGTCAAGTAATCAATTATTTATGGTCATATATATAGATAGCTTATATAACACACGCGCTATGCGCACCTTCTTTTCCCGTTTCAATAGGCGCCGCACTCTCAATATCCGGGAATCCCCCTAAAGCTTTGGAGGCCCGCAAGTTACATTTGGAAACATTATCTAGGTGCAAAGTTGAGGCCACGAGATATACATATATGCAAGGATATGCACTAAACTGGCGTTGTTTTTTAATCGTTTCTCAGTCTTTTTTTACTTACTTTTATGACGTACACTATTATAGTAACAAATGTAAATGTCGGCAATGCGTTTGAATTATCTTCTAATTAAGGTCCTTTTCATCGAGTACATTCGCTTGTCAACTAAGTAACCAACTGTATAGTTTTCCTTATTTACACATTTTTTTTAATTTATATTTCTTTATTACACTAAGACTTACTTTGTATTCTCTCACTGGCAGACCACTGAAAGTACTTAGGCCTATTGTATTTAGTATCTACTGCACACAATTTATAAAAAATATAAAAGGAACAGGTGAAATATGAAGTTTTTACAAGGCTTGTCACTTAGACTGATCCATTAGATTTCATAAGGTATTAAGGATTAAAACAGGAAATAAATCGGGAACATTGTGCACTTACCTTTGGGAATGAAACAGGAGCGATAAAATATCTTCGTCGATTCAACCTCTACAATCTATTGATCGGTTTACTCTGCAGCATTAAGGTTGGCAGACATGTTATTGTGATAACACTAGTAAAATGAGCTATTTTAAGTTAAACAAGTAATTTAAAACAGGGAATTTCACCATAGCCATTCTTATGGTTGCAGGAATAAGAAAAAAGCTTAGACCTATATACAATATATATATATATATATATATATATATATATATATATATATATATAACTTGTACGTATATAGGTATTATTGGAAGTAAGTATAAAGTGTTTATAAGTAGTTATAGCCAATAAGACAAAACGCCAATTTCATATGTAAGGACCTAATATAATTAAAAACAAGGTGAGTATATAATTGTTATTCTATAATAATAAATACATAAATAAAGAACTATTTGTAGTGCACAGTATACCTAAAAATCAGAGCTATTAGTAAATCGCGTGCATTATGTAAGTTCAAGGTTTGTTTACCTTTACTCCAACACAAATACCGAAAGTCTATACGGTACATAATTATTTCAGTTTAAAGTATTTAGGTTATTAGGTCACCATGGATCTAAAAGACGATTTTGATATGGATATGGAACGTAGGTCATTGACTGTTCCACCGTAACATACTATCTAGATTTGTAAGATGTTCACAAGCTGTTTGGAGTGATTAGATTGAAAATGTTTTTGCGGTGGTGTCACCCTTCGATGCCTTAGAGCTGGAATACATTTTAGTTTTACCAATAATACTTACGAGTAGGTATTTATTTAATTTTAATGGCATAAATACAGATGTAAGTAAGAATTATCTTTTTAAATAGTTTTACGTCAACTTTTGAGAACAACTTAAAATTATTTAATTTCTATCTCATTAAAAAACCAATAAGAAAAACAAATATATATTGATGATGTTTTCAACGTATAAAATTTGTTTGTGACTGCACTTATTTAGTCGAGTCTTCTTTGTGGCATAATCAGGATAGAAGCACTATTGCCACCAAGGTATTAGTTCGAAAGTCCGGGATAGAAGCACTATTGCCACCAAGGTATTAGTTCGAAAGTCCGAAGTCACAACCAACAAACATAGATTCTCTAGTCCCCAGTACTAGGACCTTAAATTATTTTGACACATACAAATGTAAAACTTTGTGAGTGCCTTTTTTGCGATGAGTCCGACAATTTTCTCTAATGCGAAAAGTTTCGGCGCTGTTGCGTTTTAGAAGGCTCGATTCATGGATTTGTCGATATGACGTCACTATGACTCTCTGTGTATACAAATTTTAATTTTTGGATTTTTTTTAAGAAAATTAATTTACAAATTGTGGTCAATTTGTAAATTAATTTTGTAAAAATGACAATATGATGTCACTATGACTACTCGTAAATACAAGTTTATTATTTTTTAAATTTGTTTAGTATTGTTAATTTAAAAATTGTGGTCAATTATCCGACAAATATGCTGCGTATGGAGTGTCCACCACCCCGAAAATGTCGATATGACGTCATTATGTCTCCCCGTACATACAACTTTAAATTTAATATTTTTCGATTTAAAATAAAGTATTAATTGTAAACAAATATGTGTCCGACAAATATGACAGAATTGCGAAAAGAAGAAACTGAAATTGTAATAATTTTAATAATATATTTTATTCGAGTAGGCTTTTACAAGCACTTTTGAATCGTCATTTTACAAAACATATTAAGTGAAGCTACCACCGGTTCAGAATCCAACGGAAGAACCGGCAAGACACTCAGTAATTATTATTTTTTTAACCTTTAACAAAAGTTATGTTAGTTAAATAAAATTATATATATATAAAATATATACTGCCTGGAAGTCAACAAGTATTAGCTCCACATTAACAATATCTGCGAAATTTTAGTATGGAAACGGATACCTTGATAAAAGTCAGATAAAGATAATATTAAAACTTTATTTTCAACAATAATACCCCTATTTATTTCAATTAAAAAATATTTATATAATAACAGATTATAACGAACAAAACAAAGCCTTAGGGTAGTTTTTTCTTACAAACAAATTACTCGAGGGTGCGTGAATACAAAACGAATTCGGTGAATTCTTCCCCAAATTTGAATTAGTTTGTTACGGAAACAGGTCTCTCAGTCTGCTTGTTGAACGGCGCCTTGGGGTTAATTACATACAAGTACTTTAACTAACTTTGACATTGTTATAGCAATACGTTTCTGTTAGGAATATGTCTAACTTGGTAAAAGGTCTATGGGAAAATCTTGATTAGATTCAATAGTGGTAACAATAGTTATGTTAAAATTTAAAACTGAACTTAATTGAAATATTTCTTTTTCTTTTCAACCTTTTATTATCTTTTTTATTGATGGTCTTTATGTAGGCCATGCTATGCAAGGGTAGGCGCCACTGATGTATTACTTATAGTGCTGCCTAAGGTAACATTATATTGCTGTATTTTATTTGAATTGCCTGTGACCCAGCGCAGTTTAACAACTAAGGATCATAGCAGCTAAGGTTCTTTGTTAGCGTTTGTCTGTAGGAAAACATGATGTAGACCATTTGTTTTGACTACATTTGCGAAGTGAATACTATCATCCTCGTACGTATAACGGTATTGTTAGGAATACATCAAATAAGTTAAAAGTATCTACATCTAAATATCGTATTATATTTGACAGTATGCCAGAAAGCCTTCTTTGATACATATATCACAAAGGTCTATGGCGATAGCTGTCATAATAATAAAGTATATTGTGACTTACAGTTAAACAAGACCTATAGGGACATAATATATATATCACTAAAGGATTTTCTTCCGCGATTTATCGGTATTATTTTCTAGGGTATTCACGAAATCCCTGATAGGCTTACTTCTTGTAACGTGTATGTACAAATCAAAACAATCTGATTCAAGTAAACTTCACAACGAAGCGTTTTTGAATTCAACAAACTTGTACATGTTTTACGGTTGGGCTAAGGTCATCTCACCTTTTAGAAGAGTCAGTTTGTAGCATGGCGCTGATTCAACACGGTTTGTTCGATACTTATGACAAATTTTCTTTCGACAATTTCCTTTATCGTCGACCAAAATATGAATTATATACCTACCAAAAAAGCACACGAGGATTCAGAGGTGCTGGTTGACTATGAACACGCCATAATTGGTTAACCATTGTTGATGTAGCCATCTCAACTATTTACATATACATATATAATAATTATAGTATTATAAAACGTATTTTAATGAATGATCTTGTGAATATTTTATCGCTATTCACTGTAAGTTAAACGTGAAATTATATAATAATTAATTGATTGAAAATTGTTTAAAACCCGATATATTTATATCTATAAAAGTTAACACTATCGACTTTAATCGAAAAGTTATTAATAAATAAATAATAATTTATGAAATATTTATGTAATAAAATCTATTGGATATAGGTAAATGCTCATTATTTTTTAAACAGGCATATTTATTAGTGCCTTTCAAAAAAGTTCTCTCTTCTGGAATAATTCAATTCAGAGCAATTCTTTTGTTCAGTTCAGGGGAAAATTCTACTAAATTATAACGGTAATAATACCTTCCCGATTTTATTCTGATCCAACTTTCAGTATTCCTCACAAAAATTAAACTCAGCTGAATCGTATCTGATGTCCAATTCTACTTATTTATGTAGAAAATAGTACGATTCCGATACTATTATGACCGAACCGCAACTGGTTCTTTGTGTTTGTCGAATAGGAAACCGCTTAAACGACAACGATTGTTCAATTCAATTGCGATGAACTGTCAATTTGTTAATAGAATTAGGGCCCAGCTCAGTTCAGGTCAGGGTCGGATTTGAAGGCTTAAAGGCGGCGGGGCTGAATTGTAAAAATCACGAATAGTTTTTGAAACGGGTTCGATTAGGTTTTTTCACATTATTTCATGTTTCATTTATTTCATTCAGATATGTATATATATTCCCTTAGATTGGAGACAAAAATAAACATCTCAAGCAAATCATTTAGTTATTTATATAAATATAATGTTGTATATGTAAATTATAGAATTGGTGGAGTCAATTGTATTTTAGCTAATGTTAGGAATATGTCAAACCAGTAAAAAGAAGTAAAGTAGGAAACATGTCGAATACCTCTTTAATAATAATTTGTAGTGAATTAATTGTTAAAAAAGAATAAAGATTTACATAGATCTTTACAGTCACAACGGCGCGCCCCTGCACGTTTCAATGTCGGTGTGCGTTAAAAGAGCGACTCGAGCTTACAAGATGTCTTCGTAACGTTAGATAGCTAATGTAAGAAAATAAAAATTACATTATATTTTTTTATGTACGCTGGCAATTAATTTACGGTTGAGGGGAGCGCCGTAAACAGATCTATACACTGCTGCAACAACGTGGTACATTCTATCTCTGTTTATTTTATTATTTTTTATTTTAAATCTATTTTTTATTATTGAAATACTTATCGTGCAATTCAATGACAACAAATAGAATAAGCTTATAATAATATAAATACATAAATCAATACTTAATTAACTACTTATTTGTTCTACTAATATAATGCGTAATACGAGCGAAACAAATAACAATTGCATTCTGTTTACGAAGCCCGCCATTATACCGCTCTTGACCTAAATATAAAATACTCGTTGCTCCATAAATGTTCATATACAATTCAAAAATGTTAAATATTTTTATATAAAAAAAATAAATGTTATACTAAAATATAGGTAATTTTAGACCTGAAACTGTAATATGAATGAAAAAAAAAACACTAAGAAATTAATAGATATTTATCGATATTATAAAATTAATAAAAAGAGACAGATAAAAAAATAATTCTTAAGTTCTGTTCCATGAGGATAAGGTAGACAAAACAGATTGCTGATATAAATACTTAATATTATGATCGAATTCAAATTCTAAAATTGATGCGTCACAATATTTGGACTCATAATTGAGGAGCTGCATCATGCGATGAAAACGACGCTCGATATAATCTTGATGATGATGAGGTTTCCGATTATCTAAATTTAAAGTTTTAATTATTTCTTTTTCTAAGCACTTTTGTGGGTGTTTCCAATCTAGTTCTATTTTTGTAAAACAGAACAAACTCCTCTTCTATAAAGGAAAGGATAATTACTTGGTGGTACGGTTTTGTGCAAGCTCGCCTGGGTATCCAACTTATCATATATTCTACCGCCAAACAGCACACTTGTGTCGTATTGTTGTGTTCCGGCTTGAATGGTCAGTTAGCCAGTCTTAATACAGGCACAAGGAACAAACTATTTTAATTCTCAAGGTTGGTCGCATGTTGGTGATGAAACGTTTGATTTATATTTCTTACAAAGCCAATTTATATGAAGTATTTTATAAGCTTTCGTATGTTTTTCTGAAATATGATTTATTTAGTCAACGCAGTCGGAGAAAAACGCAGTGGTCTGACGGCGTCTGACGGAGCCATCAATATTATAACAGTAATACTAAAACTTAGAATGAATAAGTGGAAATCAAATTTTGTAGATGTCTATAAAAAAAAAAAAACAAAATATTGTAAAATTAAAGATAATTTCAGTTCATAGTTGTACATTTAAGTGAAGTGATATTTTACATTTTGTAAAAATATAATAAAATCGTAATGAAAATTTCAACCTGTAGATTTGTAAATAGTAAAATATATTCTATTAATAAAAATGAACCCATGAGTTATGGGATAAGTATGTACTAATTAAATCAATTAGACCTTAACGAACTGTTTATTAATATTTGATGTTATTTTGTCATTTTTATTTCGGGATATAAATCTATATCGTATCTGTGCTACACCTGTACCAGTAATTATTTCGATTGGATTCAAACAATATTTTTATGGAAATAAATAATTGAATGATGTTAGATTTATTTCATCACTCGATATTCAATTTATACAATGTTCATTAGCCACCCATGAAAAATGAATTAATTTATTATATATATATATATATATTTAAGTACATAAGAATTATTAACATTAAGGACATAGTTATATAAAAATCAAAATTAAAAATAGTTATCATACAAATGATGACCGCATGGAACGGTGGCAAGAATGCTGGCAGAATTTCCCTGTCGAATCGCAATTCGGATCATATGGCCAAAAAATAACCCCCCTGTCACCGGTGATTGTAAGAAGACGAGGTGATATAATTTTAATGAAGGTTTTTACAATTTTACTCCAAGGTCCAAGCGTTTCAACTGCAAATGGGATAAAGACATAATTTGGAATAAGTGACGTACTATATACATGGATCGTTTGTTCGTTTCAGCTTTTTGTGCGGCTGCTCCGACTCCTAACAGAATGAATTAATTTACATTGACAATTAGAGGAAAACATAAATTTGCATATTTGGAACACTTTTTTGTCCAAATTTATTTCCAATATTTTTATTGATAAAACAAAAGCTCAACAATCTACCAAACAAAAAAGAAAAACAGTTGATAAACCGTCTTTGCCTATTACGTATTATAGAAACATGTTTAAGCACTGGTTTATTTTTATTTTTGTAATAAAACTTTTTATCGGATTAAAAGTGTATAGCGGTAATTTAATGAAATGTGTCAAAACGTTTTTACCAAAATTTTCCCTATTAACACACCATTTTAAACATCGTCTTTGATCTCCCACCGAGACCACGAGTAACCGAGATAAAATTTCTGTATAAAAATCTAATTATAAAGATTATGAACCCGGGCTACGTAATAAGATTTATAAAACTTTCTAAACGCCAACACGATGAAAATTGCAACTTTTGAAGTTTCCCTTATGGTCTGTTGTTGTTTTGAATTACTGTTTTACTCGGTACGCTATATTTTTTGGGCATAATTGAGGTATTTTGATAAATGTATATTTAAAATATTATGTAAGTTACATTTTTAAGTATAACTTATTGCAGTTATGACTTTAAAAAAATGTAAACTTATAATCTTAATATAATAGAGGTAAATATTCAGTTTGTTTGATTTTACGTCGAATTTCGATCATCTATATTATAATCTTGTACTTAATAGGTATGTCTTATTAATGACTTTTAAATAGATTTAAAGATTTAAATTTATTATTTGGTAGAGATCAAATGGCAATATATCGTATATTAAGTCATATCAGAACGAGATATGGCAGGCATACAGGCTATAGGTAAATGAAAATGATGCGGTAGGGAGAAGCAGCCGTATGGCCTCGGGTGCTTTCTCTTAATTTACAATGCTTTACAATCAATACCGTTTATCGATTCTATTCCAATCCAAAGCATTTCATCAAAAAATATATTCTCCTTTTTATTCTTAATTAAAACGTCGATCAAGCCTCTATAACTATAAAATATAATAATTATATTTAAATAACATAGATTCAAGTTGTTACTTTGGGATTTTAAGACTAATGTTTGTTAGTTGATAAAATTTAATATAAAGTTTAGTCGCACATTATTTGTATAGGAGGCAAAAACCCAAAATAAAAGGCTCAATATAACCTGAATCTTAATAATTAATACTCGTAATAGTATATAATAAAAAAAATAATGAAGTCGGTTAAAAACTGCTTAACATTTTTTCTAGTTATCAGCTGTGATGTTGTGAAGGAGAATAATATAGGAGAGTGTTTTCATCTTTGCATCCACTCTAAGGCAAAGTGTATTAGACAATATTTTACCATCGAAACGAGTAATATGGTTGACAAGAAATAATAACGCTTAACTTACTCTCACCCCACGATATATTTATTTTAGTATCGATGCCTTAACGCTTATTGGTTTGAATATCTTAGAAGTACCGCTATTTCCCTGGCCTCTCATGATAGTCCTTTACGTTTATAGAGTTTTTAAATGTTATCAATAGTTCAAATTACATATTGAGGTTGTTTTCTAGCACATATCAAAATAATAATATAAAGTATGGGTAATGGGTGGTGGACTGGCAAAAGGGACACCTTATGGTAAGTGATCACCATTGTTGAAATAAGCACATCCCTTACATCGCTGACGCGCTACCAACTTTGGGGACTAAGATGTTATGTCCCTTGTGCCTGCACTGGCTTAATCACACTTTAAGCCGGGACACAATAATACTAGGTATTCCCGTTTGGCAGTAGAATGTTTGATATACCTACACAGACGTAAACATTGTCCGATTAGCAAGAGGATAATATTGGATAAAACTATGTAATATTAAAATGTGAAAGGCGAAGACTGAAGAACCGCTTAAACTGAGGTTACGAACTTTTCACCAAATTGTTAGGATACAATTCCGTGTTACAGTCTACCTTTCTAATTGCCTTACAGGCATAGTATAAGAAATATCTGATAAGGTTTTTTTTATGAATAAAGTTCCTTATTATCTGCTATCAAATTTGGTTTCAGCAAACTACGTTTGTAACTAGTAAGTACATTGAGCATTTCATAATGATTCTAGTCGAACGAGTATATAGATAGCCTACAGCCCATAGTCCTCCGGAATAGGTATTGATATGTCGGCAATTTATAGATTATATCTATACGCCCGGAGAGGCAAATAAGTGATATAGTGCAGACGTTCTAGATTGGAACCAAGCATCCTTTCATTACTTGGAATAGCTGCATTAAGAAAAATCATCTATAAGAATAGAACATTTAGTATAAAATATATATATTGTTTTTATAACGATTGTCGGCACTAACGTGGACAGCTCGTTTAATATAAACAACTTATTTAAAACATCAATTTCGTCAAACTTTTCCAATCTAATTTTCATCAAAACTCAGCACAACTTAATAATAATTTCACACCGCAATCTAACAAAGCCGCTGCCAGTCCGGCAAATAAAAACCATGAAAATAAATAAAATAACATTGGGTAGGTAATAGAGACCCTTTGCATTATTATTCTTTACAGTAAGGCAACAATGGCGACTACACAATAAAATATATATTTTCTATGCTATTTTACTGAATTGACGTTATTGGCTTTTATTTAAAGGCGTTAAATTATGTATATGTCTAGAATTTAAACTATCTTGATGTTTGCCTGACGTTCTGATAGGTTCTGATAGGCCCATTTTTTATTGTGAATAGCTTGGATTATACCGCTTGAGAGAACCTACTATAATTAATAGCCTCTCTAATAATAGTAGGTTTTAACTTTAGAATTAGTTTTATCCCGAGATAAACCGTATAACAAAGACTCTCTCGATTTCTCGTAAGGTAGCCAGTAATTTAATGCATTATCTCTGAACTGTAGCACAATTGTCGTAACAGATTAATTAACCAGTCAATGGAGGCTTAAGATTATTTTTTATAAACCTATTATTTCCCTATTTGATGCACTGTATTTTATCGGTATGCACTTATGAAAATTTACATTTACTATTAGCATATACTTACTCTAGTTTTTTTGCTAAGCAAAATCCAAATTTTGCGTATTTAAATTTTTAGATAAACTGTAAAAAAGTCAGAAATAAAAACGTCCATTTTTATTACTATTCGAATCTTGATTCAAATAAAAGATTTTATTGATATTATGCGCCTGGTGAACATCTCATATATTTCAGATCATCATTTTCCTTTGATAGGACTTATGAATATTAGTTGTTATGTATGATAATGATAAAAGTACAGTTCTTTTATTCGTAATTTGGAATAATTAAATGATTTTCATTTTTACTTAAATATATAAATATGGTACATATATTCAAATCTATATTACTTTACTTTTAATACTTGGTTCTTATTCTATTCTATTGTAATCTACTACTGATTTACCAATATAAAGCTATTTTCTGAATTTATTTATATGTCTAGATAGTGTCCCACTACAAAATAATTAACGCAGACGAGGCAACTTTATTTTTGGTGTGCGTGACTTTTTTTTACACGCGAAATTTCATACATCTTTACATGTGTGCATTTGGTGTGCACAATTGGCCACTAAGTACTAGAGGCCAATAGTTAACCACAATTTTTTTCAATGCGTTCTCAGTTTTGATAGTCCAATAAGACACATAAATAATAATAATCTAAGCTAGATATAAACATCGAAATATATAGATTATAAATATCGAAATTATTGTATACGTAAAACATTAAATTATTATTACAAAAATTAAATATTTATATAAAATTTCAAATAAAAAAGTTAAATCTGTTGAACCTTTTACAGAGGATTGAATATTTGTTAACATTTTTGCTTGTTTTTTGTTTAGCATGCGGCATTTGGCAAAGTCAATACCATTATTTAGACGTAGGATAGATTTTATAATATAGTTTTAGACAGTCGTTAGCAATTTATAGAAAAAATATGAGATCATGTGTAGATGAAATAGAAGAAATTTAAAAACGTTGATGTAGGTTTTCTGCGTGCATTCTAATATTATTAGTAGTGTTGTGCTGCATCGAGCCATACTTAAGCTCAGTGCAGATGTATTAGTAATCTTACGCTGCGTTTTTACGTCGCGTCCGTGTTTTTTAAGCTGCCTTGTAAGATTTTCCATTCAAAGGGCGTCAGTGACAGTTCTGGTCACTTTTGAACAGTAATTTAATAAGTTCTTTTAAAAACCTTTTTAGAAACCAGTTTTTTCAAGCTATTTATTTAAAAAGGGAAGGAAAGAACGATAACACGACTAAAGGACGTAGTCCAAATTCGCCTACGAATCAATAGTTGTATGATTTATCATAAAAAATATTTAATTTCAATTACTAAAATTTAGCAGACAAATTAGAAAATATTTTTGGTAATAAATTAGTTCTTAGAAGTGAAAAAACGGATGTTTCATTATAATTTCAACGATGTAAATGTGTTTTTAGACTTCTTTAGATTATATGGCCACCTCTTAACTACATCATAGAACCATGAAAAGTTAATTAGATTATTACAGAGAGGATTATTTTTCTTATTTCTCTTTCTTTTTATAAAATAATTTAATAAAAAGTCCTTTTCTGAAATGAGTATTTTTTCATAATAATATCATTACTTAGTATAAAACAAAGTCGCTTACCGCCGTCTGCCCGTATGTTTGTTTAGATCATTAAAAATACACAATGGATTTTGATGCGGTTTTATTTTAATAGATAGATTGATTCAACAGGAAGATTAATATGTATAATACATGCACAATATCGTAAAAAAACGCTGATAATTTTAGAGGTTTCTAAAGTGATGTCGTAAATAAACAATTTTTTTGCGCTTATGCAAACGCTAAATCCTACGAGATAGATCAAAATTCAGTATTGTAAACCTTAAAAAGGTCTTCAAAAAAGTGTACGATAGTATGCGTCTATCTCTTAGGGATAATCCACAATAACCATTTTTATCCTTTACTTTTTACAAGAAATAATGGCTTTTTTCGAAGCGTTTTTGAGCAATACTGCATTAATCTTTATCCAATTAAGTACCTTAAATACATTGTGAATTTAATGTAAATCAATATGACCTTTTTCAGCGTGTAATTTAAATGAATATCTTAGAAGATATTACAGATTTAAAACGCAGGGGCATAGCGGTTTGTATTTTGTCTAATAACTGAAAAACTACGAACGTTGTAAGACATTCTGTATATATTTAGTACCAGCATTGCACCCGTGCGAAGCCGGAGCGAATCGCTAGTACTGATATTTATGTGGTGGTAAATACGCAAAGAAGGCTAATTCTTTAAAAAATCTTTTATTTTTATTTATTCCCTTACACCATTTCTAATTATTCATTCTTATACATCTCGCTCACTCACAAAAACGTTCCGTTCCCACATGTACTGATTTCCTATTTAATATATTGAATATTTTATTATACAAGATGAGTGTGTAGCTCCAACTTTATCATCATAATGCGAGTGATCGTGAGGCGAGTGATCTTTAATTAGACCGGAAGGCAACTTAGAGTGGTCACGTAGCAACCGTAACTTGGACTTCCAAATAAATTTGCTTTGTGAGGATTCTTTTTTTTTCAATTTAAGAGCGAATCGTTTTTTTTTTTAGTTTAAACGATGGTAATAAAGGTAAGATATTCAATATTATATTTTGTTTATGTAAAACTATTTATAGAAAAAAAAAACCATTTTGGTTTTATTTTATAGTTATTAATAATGTATATGAAGTTCGACAAACATAAATTCGAAAGCTTTTGCCGACTAAGACGTGCGAGTCTACTGTATCTAGGTGATTTCCTTGTCTACGTCTGGATCAAAGTAGATATTTAATATAAAACATAATCTACTCGTCATACGATCTATATATGCCCTATATTTATGAAAAAATGTCAAAGTTGATATTGCTTGTTTAATTGACAATAAATTGGCATTTACGAATTAACAGTAGATATAAAGCTTTTTGCAAAAAAAGACAAAACCATTACATATATCAACATTATTTATTTAATTATAAAACGCGCATCAAGCAAAGAACCTTCAGAACATAATTGAACTGAGAGGTCCCAGTAAGCTGCCTCACGGCTATTCCACGAACTGTTGTGAAAAAATAACTTCTTATCAGATCCAACTTAATTATTTATTTTAAAAGTACTTAATTGTTTTGAAATTACGACAAATTACATAATTTTACTGAAAAAAAATAACTGTAGGTTTTTTTGGAATTACATCACGTAATACTAAGATAATAGGCGCTAAGATTTAATAACTGCAGCATTTTGTCATCAATTGGTCCTATTATTAGAGTATCAACGGTACAAGCTAATTACACTTTAATTGAATATAAATTCGAGTTACAATGCTTAAATTTTATCGAGAAAAGCATAAACTATATAAGGTGCACCCACCACACGAGTGGAGCGGCTAGTTCTTTAATAAATATAATTAAATATATTGTCAATCAACATAAAATTTAAAAGAAACAGCGCAGTGCAATGACCTGAATAATAATATTATATGCATAGTAAAACCTTCTCCGAAAGGCGCTGCATCTTCAGGCACAAGTTAATCTATATTAGTATAGGAGTTTTTATTTATTAGTAAAATATGATGTATGTCAATATATACAATATACTAGGTGTGCCTTCAATATTTTTTTTTTGATAATTTGTAAGCTTTTTAAGCTGTCTGTCTTTTTAAAACTGAAGTGAACTATCGTTACATCTGATCAGAGTATTGTTACTCGTAGGAAATCATTAAAAAATTGTAAAATTGTCCATGTCTTAAACTTATTGTCTTTGATTAGTTATTTTACTCCTCCACTAATCTTTAAATGTTGTTAACTTCAAAAAAATATCTTTATGCGATAACAATGCGAGTAGGTATATACCTAGTATTAACAAATGTGGCGGGACATAATCTTATTGGAATAGTATACGAGAAATATTTTATTAAATTTTTTTTAGTTTTTGTTGGTGCAACTTCTGTATAACTATAAAAATCAATTCATTTACTGACTCTGGATAATTCGTGACTGATCACGTAAGAATCGTTCTCTAAATTCAAATTGTACATCATATGGAAAAGTGATTTTTTCTGCTTCTGGTTTTTTTTTTATAGTGCCATTACTGATTTCAAGTAAACAAACGTCTCGAAAATCGAACCGATCCAACTGAAATAGTTGGATCGGTTCAAACCGGAACATTCATAAACGTAAGTAATTCCTATGGTATGATTTATGTATTAGCTACTTTGTATATTTTTTCTGTGATATCTATGTCACGATCGCTTTGTTCCGCAAATTAAGTGCTCTATATAATATTCCAGGTTATCTAAGTATTACTTTGCCTCACTTTCTATCTTTTAAAATCTTTCTAAGTTGAATAAGTCGGAATATTATCATACATCAAAATTGCTGTTGCTGATAAATCTGCGGATTTGATTTTGAGAGATTTCATCTGAAGTTCTTGTGGAAATTCAAAACAAACATTCCAAATTCAAACAACTCATTACCAATTATGGGATTTGGTATTTCGGAAGATATAACTTTATCGATATTAGTAAGTGATGTGTGTTAGTGGAAATTAATACGCAAAAAATATCTCTAGCGGGCGCCCTGGACTCAGGTTAGATTTTACTATAAAATGTGTCAAAATATGAACTCAATCGATCGACTGCTTTTCGAGTTTAGATTTAGATTATAGATTTTTGCATAAATTATTTACTTGTTTTTTTTTTTAAATTATAGCAAAAACCTTTTTTTCCTCAGTCTGTCTTAAGATTAATAATTATATAAGTTTATTGAGAATTGATTAGGAATATCCAACAGAAGTACTGATAAGAATGAGATTTTATAAAAGGTTAATCAAAGATAATTTTATTCTCAGAAATTTTGAAATATTTTCCTTGGTGTAAATAAAGTTCTATTAAGTTAGTAAATTTCGTTTACTTTTATTAAGGCATTAAGATTAATCTGTTATACCTAATTTATGTGCTAAACTTTGTCCGATCAAAAATTGCCTGCCAAGTGAGTAAATACGCGGAAATTAATTGGGAGTAAG